>NC_090886.1:54780999-54788499 GCF_036669925.1 Montipora capricornis
TAAACGAGAGGATCACATCAATCTTTCGGCATACTTGCAACAGCATTTAACTAAGAATAACAAAAGTTTTAGTTTTTAAAGGTTTTAATATAAATAAGTACCATTAAGAATTTTGCAGGAGTCTGCCCTCTGTCCTTTACACCACCTTTGCGAACCATTAACATAGGAACTCTTCCACAGATCATTGCCTCCTGTGCAATTGCACCTTTTTGGCAAAACCCTACAATGAAGATGTTTATTGAGAAAAAAAATAAATAAATAAAGATCATTCAATACTGAGGTCTCCGAACTCAAATTACATGGGGAAAACTCGAGGGGCCTAACTCATAATGGGGCAAAACCACTGGCTTCCATTTCAGGCATCATTGTAACTTTTGAGCAAAGATCTCCACCTGTCTTTTTTCTCTTTTTTTTTAGCCTGAAATTATTTTATTTCTGCCACTTCATACTTGGCCTCTGTTGTTTACAAAACTCCATGTAAAAAACAATCACTCGCAGTTAACGTTCTTCAATGCTTGAGTCGGTTCTCGTTAACTCCCGGTATGTACAAACTGATTGACAAAATTTACATTTCTCTTTCTCAGTAAATTCTAATTACAGCGCTATTTTGAATAATGTTGAATCCTCAAACCACTTGTTTTATACGATGTCACGAACCTAGGATGGCAAAGAATTGTGAAGTTCAATCTGGAAGAAGTTGAAGTCCATTTCAGAGTTTGCAATTTGGTTGTCTAATTCACTGCTTGGTATTAGTATCCAATTTCCCAACGGACTTTGCAACGTGGCACGGTAAAGTAATGTGAAATCAACTGTAAGTTTGAAAAGGTTGTTTGATTATTATAAACATTTAATACTTACACTTCTGAGAGATTTCTGAGTCCCTTGAAACTATTCAAAAATGTGCTGCAATTACACTCTAAGTCAGGATTATCCGATAAGTATCTGAAACAGAGCATGGTCATAAAAATTAAAAAATTCAATACATTAACAGATGCAATTTGTAGCTTTTGTTACTTTCAGATCACATAAATTCCCAAATATGTCATGAAAGCTGTTGAATTTTTTTTTTTTGATACTTACATCCAACTTAATGCTTGAACATGCTTTAGTGTGGGCATGATTGTAAGTGAGCAGTTACTTAGATCCAGCCTACAAAAAAAAATATAGCATGGAATTTTTATCTTTACTGCCAAAGAACAAAGAATGCTGGTACAATCTATGTAGTTACTGTAGTACCATCAGTAGTATTTGGCTTCAGATATTTTCGGTAGTTTTAGTGCCTCAGAAAATCACGCTTGTGATGCATGACCACTCCAGCAAAATGCATCTAATTCTGCAAGGTTAAATATTGTGCATGGTTGCAAACATGAAGTGAATTTTGTTATTGTTAATTAATCAAAGGGTTACCACCAGACCTTCTCAAGTATGAAATGTAAAAATCGTGGTTTCTTAGGGAGGACGCTCCTGTTAACAATGTTCACAGGACTACAAAAAAAAACCTGTTTCTAAAAGTATTACAACAGATCCTATGCTTAGTCCTTTTGGTGAACCTTTTAATTATCTTGGTGGTTTGCATGGAGAATACAGTATCTTGAAATAATATGTATTTACTTAAAGTGCAGATTACAGACAAAAGAGAGAATTGATAATTAGCAATTATTGAATGAGGCTGAGTAGGATATGAAGAATTCTGCAGGTCGAGGAGGGTGTTATCCACCAAGGCCAAAGGCCGAGGTGGATAACATCCTCCCAGATCTGCAGAATTCTTCATATTCTATGAAAGCCAAATTCAATAATTGCTTTATTATTCATTCAAAATATTTTCCTTGCTCAAACTTCTAAACCTACTCGCAGCCTTTTTTCTGCTCAACAAAAATAACACAATCTCGTCCCCAGCTTTTTCGGTCAACGGTTCAATAATTTGCAGCGGACTGCACTTTTGACGTCATTGATTCAATATGACGAAGTTTCTTTACAAATGTGGTGAACAGCAGCTGGCTATGGTGAATTATGCGTGTGGTTTTAACCAATCAGAAACGGGGAAATATTTTGAATGAATAATAATCGCACTTATCTAGACAATTTAAGCAATATTATTGTCTGTTATAGACATCTGAAAAATTCGACATGGTTTCAACAGGATTCAAACCCATTACATTTACAATGCTGGTGCAATGCTCATTCACTGCGAGTTCTCCATGGGAACACATGGGCCCAACAAATTGCCATGCAGCCAACTGTGTTGCTTCATACTGAGCTCAGTTGGTAAAGCATTGCATCAGAATTGCAGAGGTCATGAGTTTAGATCTTGTTAGAGCAACCTGAATTTTTCAGGTGTCTATAACAGACAATAATAATGCTTAATTTATTGTTCAGATAAGTGTAAGTATCACTTCTCTCTATTGAATACAGCATTGTGTGGGATAAGGATGTGAGTTCTGCGACACATTTATCAAGTGGACAGTCTATGCTCAAGAAGGACCCCTCAAAGGCAGAGCAACACAAGCTAACCAATAATTGTGTGTCAAGTGTTTTGCCGAAAAAGGTTGCCATGGTTCAATTCATTTATGACTGAGCAACAAAAACCTGGACTCTGCTATTAAGCCTTTGTATTACATACTAGCTACTGTGAATGATCTTACATCCTGTTTCACAAAAGCAAAGGTTTCAGTGTCTTGGTTGCAAAAAAAGTTTTTTGGAAGCTTAAGCTTTCAGAGGGCTCCAGTTATTTAAGTACATTTAATACCCCACTGGGTGGATTTTCGCTGATTAAGGCAACCATTTGGCATTTCTTCCACACCCTAGGTATATGGCAACAAAAGTGAATGAAGCAACCAAAGCTCTCTGGGAAGAAGTCAGAGTGGTGATTTTCTAGTACACAGTGGCCGATAGGAATTTAACAACATTTCTGGAAAGGTGCCATAAGTCAAACCTGACTCTTAAACCTCTGAAAGTCAAGCGCCACCTGTCAGGAGCAAGTTTTTTATCGGTCATTTGTTAACTGCTGAACGTAACATTTAATATCCTAACAATAAATTAGATCCATGCTGTTGGAGAATGCCTATCCAACAGACGTGACATCACAGAAGACATTTTTTGGCATGGTTTATCACTTAGCAAAGTTTCTTCCACTCCTGTTCACTGAATTGGAAGCTCTGCGTCGTTTTGCTAAAGATGCCAAATGGTGCTGGCTCTCAGTTCACAATAAGATGTGCTTTCATATGTGAAGCTCCAGTGCTCAAGTTTTATGACCACACCCAAGCAGTTACAGTTAAAAGTAATGCCTTGCTCACTACCCTACTCCAAGGAGGTCAGCCAGTTGCATTTGTCTCCAGGGTACTAACCCTACCGAACGTACTGTAACTGTGCTCAAATTGACAAGGAACCTACCTTTCTCAGTAATCTTTGCATGTGATCATGAGAACCTATCTATTTGTTGATACCTATCCATATGGTCAGGACATTGCTCATGTCAAAATAGATCAATGATCTCAAGAAGCTATCTATAATAAAGACCTTGCCTATGCCCTTAAAGTGGTACTACGACCAAAAAAAACAATTCTTTTTTTTCTTTGGATTTCAAAACTACGTTAACTAAACACTACCTGACCCAAGTTGTAAGTCCTGATTTTGAATTAAAAGAAACCTGTCTATTTTAACTGGAGTTTTCTTATTTATTGGTCCGCCATTACTAACTTTAAAATCTTGAGAGAACTGGGTTGAGGAGAAACTGATGTCAAAGATTCGCTAGTTTAAGGCAGCAATGCATGTATACGAGGCTGAATTAATATGCAGCACGGAAGTTTCGGGCTTTTAGACTTTTAAAGCCGTGTTTTGCATATATAATAAATTGAGTTTAAACGCTGAACTTTTAAGCTAGTGAGTAAATGATGTCATTTTCTCTAGATCCAACCCTCCGAGGTCTAATCGGTCAGTTTTGAATGTGAGTAATGGCGGACCGTGAAATCCAAAACTTACACTCAATATAAGCAGCCTTTGGATAAAACTCAAAGCTCAAGATTTTACCAGTCAGGTGTTAAGCGAACACGGTTTCAAAATCTGAAGAAAAAAAGGAAATGATTTTTTGATCATAATACCACTTTAAACATCCCAAGTGAATGCTGGTGTGCCTTCAGCAATACAACATTGATATAAAGTACCAGAATAGAGAGTAAATGGTTCTGACCACAGTATCCAGAGCCTGTGTGGACCACCTAAACCCACAGACACTGGAAATGGTTCTGGTTGATGATTTGCCCATCTGTGATGCATGCCACAACTTTAGATCCTGATATCCGCTGAGAGGCTCAAGAACTCAAGCCGAGATACCCGAGAAATCAGACCCCATTTACCGCGCTCAGTTGGTTGAGTGTCGGGCTTTGAACCCCAGCCGGATAAACACTCAGGATCTTAAAATAACTGAGGAGAAAGTGCTGCCTTTGTAATTTCATTTGCAAATGGTTAGACTTTCAAGTCTTCTCGGATAAGGACTATAAACCGTAGGTCCTGTCTCACAAATATCTTCTATGTTCTTAAGTTCCCTGTGGGACGTTAAAGAACCCAAGCACTATTTGAGAAGAGTAGGGGATAAAGTCCCCGGTGTTGTGGCTGTCCTGTTCTCTCCAGCAGAAGTGGCCGGCTTGGCGGTGATGTCTCTAAAAAGGCTTGTAGTGTATGAGGCCACCTAAGCAGAAACAGCCACAAGTCAAAAAGGGACTTTGCCGAGTGCTGGAAAATGTACTAAGATGGAGATGTAGATGTAGACATTTCTTGTTTTTAGAAGAAATTACTGTTCAAGCTTGTTTGCTGTTTTGGGATGACCGCATCAATGTATGCGCAAGGTTAAGAAAACAGATGGTACTTCAGGTTAGGAATCAAAGGTTGCTTACATTGTCACAGAAGGGAGGTAGCCGCTGTCACAGTGCCTTACAAAATGCACACCTCTCATTGTCCCAGAGATCTCCAGGAATTGTTACCATGTCCATATACATCCGGCAGAACAACTTGTGCCAGCTCATCCATGCCCAATCATGCCTTGGCCATGCCTCATGCAAAAACATCAACATTGGACAGAACCTTCCTTCATTCTGCGATTAGGATATGGAACGCACTCCCTGACACCGTGGTGGGAAAAATTAAGAGTGACAGTGTTCAATCTTTTAAACAGCCGGTTAACAAACATATAATGTCACTTGTTGGGTAACATTATACCTGTCTCCAAAGGTCTGGCAAGCTCTCATATATTAAGAGTTAATATTTGTTTTTTTCGGGATACTCTTTTCAGATATTACTTTTTCTGAGCAGCAGTGAACCATTTGATTAGTCTAATTTGGAACTCTCCTAGGCAGGGACACCTGAATTAGCTATTGTTTACTTTTGCACAATATATACAAAAAACAACAAAAAAAAAAGTGCTGGCCTCAGTTGAAAGCTGAATTGAAAATTTCATCCTCAGGTGTGACATCTGTACCTCATTCAAAACAGAGCAACCTTAAGAACTGTTTACCTCCCAGTGGCCACTTGTAGATTTTACTTTGTCACGCCAGACGATATTACTTGTAAATGGGGGGATCCTCGGGCTTTGAAGGATTAAGGCTATGAAAATAAACTTGGAATTGACTTGCTACACCTTGATGAGTTTGAGGTTTTTGCCCTGAAACTGCTAAAAATGCTGCCAAATGGCAGTTTTTACAAATAGTATCACTTTGAGGCTGAAATGAACATTTTTGACAAGTTTCCCATGTCAGTACAATTTTGACTGAATGGGGGACTTTTGAAAACCTGATTGCACTGATTATCATTCATTTTTTTAAGTTGACAAGCTGGAGACGACAGATTACAGAAATTACTTTATTTTATTGACTAGTGGAAAATGGAATCATAATGGAATATCAGAGATTGCCCAGATTAGTCCACAATGCGATGGTTTTCCAAGTTTGCTGACGACTAGCATTTTCAGCGTATCACCTCAGGACTTGCCTCACATCTCTCAAAAAACGGAAAGATTAAGAAGATATTTGAAAGTTATGCAGTGAAATCACTCTTTGTCCACAGCAGCTTCATATCCTTGGGCTATATACTAGTACAAAATCTCCAAGCATGTACTCTGTAAGTACCATGTCAATATTTGCATAATTATTTGTTTCCATTGAGGCACCCTGCAAGCAAAGCCTTTCCTTTACTTGCTCGATTTTGGCGTTCGCGAGAAAGACTCTGTATGAATCAAGTAAGATCTTTATTGAGTATGTGCTGCATGTTATCACTGGATACAGTTTCAAACCCAGGTCTAAGTGCTTGGCTGCTAGCAGATCTCGCTAGCATCTTGATTTTTCATGGTACAGCGGGCTCAATTATAACCATCGGTTTTATCACAAAACGGATGCTCACACTGGAAAACCAGTTTGACGAGAGAAAGCAAGATTTGACTAGTACAGAAGTTTGGGCTTCAGTGGCTTCCTTTTCTCCTCATCAGTAAAGAAAAAGACAAAAGGAGGCTCTGCTCGCAGGGTGCTCTTGAGGTAACTCAGTTGATACAAAAAGCTGAGTGATCCTCATGAATAATTTTGTGGTTAAAATGCAAAAGGTCCTTCCAAAGAGCAACTTCATCTGCCATCCTTAAGAAGAGTGAACGACCCTAGAGTGCGTTACAATCGAGTGTCGTAAAACCAAAACCAAAGTAATTACTTTGGCCAATCAAAAAGGGCGGAGACAATCAAGTAAACCAATCAAAACTCTAAGTACTTACACATAGCTGACAGAAAGCGCGGGAAAATGTGCGCGTGCAAGCCAAGATGGGTTTTGGTTTCACTTCTGATTGGTTGAAAAATGGCGCGAGAACTTTGAACCAATCACTGAGCGAAGTAATGCAAAACCAAAGCAATTCGCTAATTACTTTCGACACTCAATTGAAAACCACTCTATTGCACGTCTATAAACTGTATAAATATAATCAGAAGCTCATGACCTGTGCTTCAGACTGATATAATAAAATGGCAGATGACATTTTGCTCTTTATGCAAGAAGTTAATAAAAACTCAACCTTTCAAAACGCAGGTAGAATTCGATACGTCTATTTATTCTTGCAATGGCTTACCCAACAACAACCCCATCCTTCACACAACATCGTCCCCACATGGTTTCATTCAAACTGTGTTTACTGCACGAGCTTGTGGTGTTGTCACCTTGACAAGACCGTTTGCAAATCGAAAGTTGGCTTGGATCTTGCGTGAATCCCCATTCGAACCTACCAAAGCTTGTCTTAAAAGAGAGCAAGGAAAAGAGCAGTAAAAAATTGGTGTAGAATACGCAAAAATTTGAAATCATAATTGCTTGCAATCGAACTGCTTTGCCTCCATTTCAAAGATGACCTCCTGAAGGTCATGTGACTGATTGAGCATGTAACTAGGATACTGTCACAAAACATGGCGACTTCGTAGTCGTCGATAACTTATTACACGATTTCTTTATTTGAAGATTATAAACAGCACAAAAATGCAACTT
>NC_090886.1:54793499-54820999 GCF_036669925.1 Montipora capricornis
CTCAAGAAAAAGGCAATGATCAACAACAACGCACTTTCAGTTTGTTGTATGTTTATTCAGTGACATCTTGAGAAGTTTCTTTGAATATTAATTAGGCCTTAGAAAAGTCCAACCCCGGATGTTTCCGTAGATAAGCCGCATCCCCGATGTTTTATTTGAACTTTTAGAAAAAAAGGCGCAGTTTATAAATGGACTTTTACGGTATGCATCTGTTTCATCAAGTTAGGGTCTTTCTCTGTGTACTCTGGTTTTCCTTTCTCATCAAAATCAATATCCCAGCTAGTTACATATGGCTGTTGCGCCATGCTGTGCCTTCATCATCAACAAGATGAAGCAAGGAGTCACTGTGCTGCTTCTGTTTCAGAGTGCTGTGACATGTTTAATATGGCCACCAGAGCAACAAAGCATCATCTTTGGCTTGGCAGATGGAAAGGTGTGTTCGTAAAGACTGGCGCAATACCAGATCTTCTTTTCATGCTTATAATTATTAGCATTTTTTTTTAGAATATATCAAGATAGGAATAATATTGTATCTTAACCCAGGCACCCCAGGGCTCCCCCAGTTGACAAGTAAAATTATCTGGCATTAGACAGAAGTCAGTGGGTTAATAAGCTCTCTAGGAGAGAAGACAATGATCTGACAAGAATTTCTTTGATGAGTCCTTGGCTAATAGAAATTGATGTTATAATAAGGAATTTCTTAATTTCCTCACACGTTTGTCTAAAATTTTCGGAAAACTTTATTTTCCAAATCCTATGAGTGGCATCAGCCATGCATCTGTACTCTCATAAAGTGCACAGTCACTGTTTTAACCAATCAGAGCATGAGTTATATCTATAGAAAGTTTATTATGAAAGGAAATAAAGAGAAGGTAGTAGTGATATACTGGTATTGTCCACATAATAAGCTTGTCCTTTTAATATACATGTAGGTTCGCATTGCTAACCTGAAAACCAACAAATCAACAACTCTTTATGGAACTGACAACTTCGTTGTTTCACTGGCTGCAAAGTAAGTATTCTGACTGATGATGCCATTTAATGAAACCTAATAAGGTTGATAGCAAAGAAAGTGGGTATTCAGCAGCAATGTCCAGCTGTCTTTGGTATAATAAAAATGCCATCAGAAATCAGTGGACAAAACAAGACTGGTGAAAATTAATGGTGAAATGATTTTAAAATCAAAGCTAGAAAAGTCATGTTATCTTACTCAGACGGAATAAGTCTGACTAAGAGACTTAATAATCTTAAATACCATGCAACCATTTTATTCACACAAACTTGCAGCTATTTTGATATTAGTTGATGCAGTTAATATTTTCTTTGTAATGTTATTTTTTGGTAGTGTTTCTGGGAAAGGAATCCTGTCTGGTCATATTGATGGTGCCATTGTTAGATACTTTTTTGATGATGAAGGGACAGGCCTGTCACAGGTATGGGTTAGGGTTAATAATTATTATGATATTATTAACATCTTGTGAAAGATGTTGGAAGATTGGTCGGTAGTGCATTTGAATAGTAATCTGGGTCAGTTACTAGAAGCTGGCTCAGCACGTACACGTACTTGTCCTGTTTTAAGTGTGATAAAAAAAAACTACCGGTATGTGTTAATTGTCAATGTAAATACCACCTTTACGTGCAGTACACCTGCTGCTCTTTCTGTGCTTTGGTTACCTTTGTCATAGAGAGGTTGACGCACTTGTGTAACAAAAATGATTTCCTGCTGGAGAATCTGCATTTGATGGTTTGTCAGATGTCAAATACAATGCCTTGTCTGTTGCTGTGTTAAATGTCTTTGTGCATTTATGCAAACATATTTCACCATTTTCACAGCACGATTTTGCTTTAAATGAGGTGTACAACGCATCGAAAACAGCAGTCTTTTGACCCACATCTGAGCAAGTGAGAGGCATGCATGGATCTATCTCTAAGATGACATCTCCAACTGTTTTTCAATGCAAAAATTATTTTAAATGTGACAATACGCAGGAGTTCGACATCATTTCGGTCATAGACCTTAGTAGCAGTAGGCCTCTCATGAGCTTGGCCTTCATTCAGACAAAAGTCTGCCAATGTTGTCTATTTTAAGCAATCTGTCAGAAGCGAATCCCCTTTATTAAAGGTAATGCAAGATATTAATAATATTAATTAAACATTGCAGATACTCAGTTTTGAGGTTAATTAGAGGCACTGAAAAACAGCCAAACTTCACAAAGAGCTATGTTTTAAGGCTCAGAGTTTGCATGCTATCAAATTATTCAGTTTATTAGTTGTACCATTCAAATGATTGTCCTAAATAATTTGCATCTCATTTACTGTATTTATTACTTGTAGGGTCAGATTTGTAAACATTCCTGCTCCCCGTATGCTCTTTGCTGGGGCTCATCAATTGTGGCTGCTGGGTGTGATAAGAGGATTATTGCTTATGGAAAAGAAGGTGAGATGATCATTGTATATGTAAAGTAGTCAGTTAAAGATAGCTCACCACCATAATGTGGGAGGGGGGGTTAGGGTATTCCCAGAAAAATTGGGTGGGGGTGTGCGGCCCACTTCCCGAAACCCTAATTGCCCCATTTCAGACCAAAATCTGTGATTTTCCCTACCCTATTTCAGACCTGACCAAAAATTTGATACCCTATTTCAGACCTATTTTCAGACCTATTTCACCTGTTACATGGTTGGCATAATAATTTGAGAAGGGCTTTTGTTGATGGTCTTATCACTTCATGATGAAGAAGTAGCTTCTTTTAAAAACATACTCAATTCAAGACTTGAGTGCACAAACCATGCCATATTTGATAATTTCAGTCCAAAATGGTCAAAATCCATACCCTCTTTCAGTCCAAAATGGCTAAAAAAACCATACCCTTTGCCCCCCCCCCCCCCCCCTCCCCCACCTCCTTCTCCTGGGCAATTATACCAGCTGAAAGAGAGCTAATTTTTGCAAATGAAATCACACAAATTTTAGGTACAATGAGGTACACAGTCTAAAAGAACTGACTGCAAATTATTTTAATAGACTGTGTAGCTGTCAGGGTTTTTTTTCTCAGCAATATCATGAAGTACATGCATGTCAGCAGCCTTCTCTGCAAATATTCCCTTTCATTGTTTTTACAAATGTCCTGCTCAAGACACAGTTTTCAATATTTTTAGCAATCACCAGATAGTGAAAGGTGGTATCCAAGGGGGATGGGCAGAAGCAGATAGACACTTCTGACCGCTGTATAATTCTTCATATCATAATGAAAGCCAAAGTCAACATTGTTTTATCGTCAGTCCAAGACATTTTCGGAGCTCTGGAAAAGTATGCTTAATCACATTTACTGCAGTTTCAAACATTCACAGCTGCAATATCTGAGGAGTAATATGATGTCCTTCATCTTGTGTTTCTGTCTTAAGGTGATTGACATCATTTTTTCAATGAATATCAATAGAAATATTTTGTCCACTTGCTAGAAATTTATGCATGCATGTGAGGAATCTCAGGGCCATAAATATAGAAATAATTATGTGTACTTTGAATGAATAACATTGATAATACTACTGATATCATTAAATTGCTGGTTTCATATTTGTTCTAGGGAGGATTTTACAGAATTTTGACTACACCAGGGATGATGAGGAAAAAGAGTTCACTGTGGCAATTTGTAGCCCCAGTGGCCAATCTGTAGTGGTTGGTAGTTACAACAGGTGAACTTTATATTGCTCACTGATCACTAGAAACCACTTTATTCCAAATTTTACCTTCATTATACAGACATTTTAAAGCCTGCGTGCAGATGGCTAATTTGAAGGTACTTACAATGTTGCACTTCAAATTCATTGTCTGCACAGGGCATTACTAAACCCCAAAACAGTGAAACGAAGCACCAATTTGAAAACACCATGAACTCACCATGCATTGAATACTAACCAACAAAGGTTGGATTTGAGATTAAATGTCGTTTTAGGGCTAAAACGTTATTGCTTCTAATTCATTGAGATTAAGATTACGATTCAGATTAAGACTGAGATAAGGAGCAACAATGTTTTAGGCCTAGAATGATATTTAATCTCAAATCCAACTTTTGTCGGTTAGTATTCAATATATGGTTGGGTCATACATGGCGTTTTGGTGCTTCGTTTCGGTGTTACAGTGTTTTGTTTTTTCACTGTTTCATTGTTTAGTAATGTTCGTCTGCACGCGGGCTAATATTTTATTAAGTGTTTTTAATAAACAGCAAATTCTTGGTTCTGTAACCTGTTTTTTCTTCCTTTTCTGCAAATGTTTGAATCATTATTTCTCAGCAAAATTAAAACATAGGGGCTTTATAAGTGTAAGGAGTAACGATTGCACAGTTGGTTTGGAGCTCGACCTTCCGTGCATGAGGTCCTGAGTTTGATCCCTAGTGACCTCAAATGGTTGCTTCGACTTCTTTCCATTCTGTGTAGCTTCAGGTAGCTTTAATTACCCTTAAAACAGAGCACTGATGGACAGAGGGGGGTAAAATGAGTGCACTGTCAGCTTCCTGGGAAAATACCCTCTAGAGGGTAAAAGAACTTCCAACGTTAAATGAGGGTTACCTTTACCTTAACCTATAATAATTATTGAGACTATTGGCTTTAAGTTAATATTAAGTTGTATCGTGATCTTCTTATAGTTTTGCCTATGAGTGAGCCGTCAATATTTCGTGGTATTGACATCTCAGTTTTGCAACCTGTGATTGGTTCTAATGTTGAAATTGACGTCGTTGCACTGAATTGGGTTGCTGAGGTACGCAAACAAATACGTTTCGCAGGTAGAAAGAATTGAAATTTCGATCAGGTGCGGGTTGATTAGTTTACAGTTTTATTGATCCTTATAAATGATGGATCGCGATACAAAACTAATTGTGATTTTGAGATGGCAATACCACATTATATTGACTGCGTTGGGAGAAAATATATTTCATATTGGGCTCCGTCGCTTCGCGACTCCGCCCAATATGGAATATATTTTCTCCCAACTGGCCGTCAATATAATGTGGTATTGCCGTCTCAAAATCGCAATTTGTTTTTAAGAAGTTTTTCACATTTTGGTCAACTCAAAACATAATGTCCTCTTTAACCCTTTCCCTCAAAGAGTGGCTTTCTGTTTATTGCTGTCTAACAGTTTTAGTCATCAATAGGAGTCCCTCAGAAGCAAAATTAATGTTCAGTTGTTAAAACTTTGTGCCTGTCTGTTAATAATTTCATTTTTGTTTTGTATAGGCTGCGAGTGTTTAACTGGAGTCCAAGAAAAGGTTCTTGGGATGAATCAAAACTGAAAGAAATTCCCAACCTGTACACAATCACTGCCATGGCTTGGAAGAGGGATGGATCTAGACTGGTTGCAGTATGTATCTTCCCTTGCAAAGTGTGGCCAGTGAAAACTTATCATTAAAGAAGCTGTGACTTTACCTGTTTTTTTACAGGGTACCCTGTGTGGTGGTGTGGAACTCTTTGACTGTTGCTTGAGAAGATCAGTTTACAAAAACAAGTTTGAGATGACTTATGTGGGACTCAGTCAGGTTAGCCATTGAAATGTGTTGTTGACAACTAAAATTATTTACATTTTGTACTCTTCATGAAACTGGCAATTCAACTGTTAACCAAGTTATTCCTTTGTATTTTACAGGTCATAGTGAAGAACTTATCATCTGGAACTCGTGTTGTTCTGAAATCTCACTATGGTTATGAGGTGATGTTCTCTGTTAATACCAGATTTTAATAAAAAGTCATATTTCAACATCTCTGAGTTTCCTGTAAGTATCCATTTTTTAACCTGAGGCTAATAATATTGTGACAAAAGGAATTGTTACAAACTACATGTGTTAAGTCGTTTCTGAATCATTGCTTGTTGATAGTTCCACCAGCTCCTAAGCTGGTAGATTAAGAAGAGGAAGAAGTTGTTAGACAGTGGACATTTTGTGTGTACAATTCTTAAAGTTCAAAGGGCTGCTTTCTGTCTGTTGATGATGATCTTCATTTTTTTTTTGTAGTAGCCATCAATCATAAATTCAGTGTTCACGTTTAGGGGCGGGTTTTGATGACATCAAAATCCTTCCAATTTGATATAGGTTTGAAAATTATGACCTCATGACCTTATGACCTTTTGGAAACCCTCCCTCTAGAACTCTAATTCAATAAAATTGACTCTTTATCCGTTTTATTTGCAAAGATTGATAAAGTCAGCATAATGGGTAAGGACAGATATCTTGTGGCTTACACAACAGACACTCTTCTGGTTGGTGACCTGTCACACAATAAACTAAGTGAGGTAATTATAACTCAGGATTACGTAAGGAAATAACTCTTTTTTCCAAAATGTCTAGGATGTTATGAAATAGCTGACAGAGGTATTTTTATTTTATTTTTTAGGTACCCTGGCAAGGAACAGGTGGAAACGAAAAGTTCTTTTTTGAAAATGAAAACGTATGTCCCTAATAGTTTAATTTTGTATCCGTTGATAATCAACAAGGAAAGCCAAGTTTACCTGGTGGTGACTGAAAATTAGAGAATTTTCCTGAAATGGCCGGATTACCAGAATAATTTTGGGAAACCTTTCTTATGAAGGAAATGAATTTGAAATGATGGTTTGCATTATCGGGCTTCACATTGTTCTACCAACTGGTCTGTCAAGACATGTTGGTGTTGGTGAATTGTTTAAGAGGTGAAGTATATGAAAGTACCTGAACACTAGAGCCCATTTTGGGATGTACTTTTTTGCACACTTCCTTGCTCAACTACCACATGTAACCAAGTTGTTGCAGTTGCACATTTGTAGCTTGCTTGATATCATCTTGATTAAAGTCAAGTGTGACCAGTTGTTTTGAAATTTGAACTGAGTATTCAAATCTGCATGCCAATTTTGAACTTTGCTCTCAAGGTTCTATTTTAAGCGTTTGATGAATTATTGTTCAGTTGTTGTGCATTTTTTGCAGTAACGTTCAGAAAAATCTTAAGGTTCCATTCAAATCTCGGAGGCTCTAAAGAAGAATTAAAATGTTTATAATTTTCAGTCTTGTGGATACAGTGGTTACATGTGACAATTAGCTTGACTGTAAATGTAACTGGCACACTGTCAGCTGTTTTCCTGTCCAGTCAAGAAAATACTCTCTTTCTCTAAGAGCAGAACGCTGTGACAAAGGTGACAACTTTTTTGTCATCAGGTGTGCATGGTATTCAATGCAGGTGAGCTGTCTCTGATTGAATATGGAAACAATGAGATTCTTGGTACAGTAAGAACTGAGTTTATGAACCCTCACTTGATCAGGTAAGGCAGTTACTGTATTTTCTTTTTAGCTTAAGTTTGTATAGAAGGAAAAAATGATGATTCATTAAAATTGAACGTGACAATTACCATTAAGTGTTTCATTTTTCTTGAAGTGTCCGCTTGAATGAAAGGAAACAAAGAGGTGTAGAGAACAACAAAAAGATGGCTTACCTTGTGGATCTCAAGACCATCACTGTTGGTAAGCTTTACAACTAATACCAATTTCTGTCATCCAAAAATGTAATATCTAAATATCCTATACAATAGCATCCTTAACAAGAACATTGAGGATCATTTAGCTTAAGGAGAATAAACCTTACCAATCTTGGAAATAAATTTTTAAAACCCTTTGCAAAGTCATCACCAGAATCCTCAAAGATTATTTGCCACTTCCAGTTCTTGGACTCCATCAATTTGATCACTGTTGTTAGTGATTTAGATGGCCTCACTGATCAGTGCTTATGCTGAATAAGGTCTAACAGTATTGAATGTGAGAGACTGCCTTTGGTTTTAAGTTGTCATTCAACAAGACTTGAAAGTCTTACTAATAATTGAAATTACAGAGGAAGCATTTTCTCCCCAGTTGTTTTTAGACATCGGGTGTTGATCTGGTCAATTGAGCCAACTCGTCTGTTGTCTTTCTGAGATCGTTAACACAGAAATGTTTTCACCATCAATAACTTGACTTTGTTTCTCTCATCAGTGGATATGGTTACTGGGCTTAACATTGCAACAGTGAATCATGACTCCAGGATTGACTGGTTGGAGGTGAGCAATGTGTTATTTAATACCTGTGTTTTAAGGTGTTCTTTTATCATTCTTTCCTTGCACATTCAGCACTAGGTCTTGAGACAGAACTAATGAAAACTAATTTGTTATTCTTTTAAGCTCAATGAAACTGGAAGGACCCTACTATTTCGTGACAAGAAATTGAAGGTATTCTAATTTATTTGGTATAAGTTTTTGCAGAAAACGAACTTTGTACCATGTGTGTTTTTTGTTTCATTTGGGTTTCTCTCATCTATTCCAATGATTATATTTTAGCTCCATCTCCTGGATGTGGATACAGAAGTTCGTACAACAATCCTCAACTACTGTACATATGTGCAGTGGGTTCCACTTAGTGATGTGGTAGTAGCACAAAACAGAGGCAACCTTTGTGTGTGGTACAACATCGACTCACCCGAAAGGGTTACCATGTTTCCTATTAAGGTAGGCAAACACACATGTGCAGTGTAACTTAAATGAAACCTTGCAGTAATCTACCTTACTTACAAAATGTAGTAATAGTCATCTGAAATTTGAAACAAGGATACCTTGGAAGGAGACGATTGCTCTCCATACAAAGGGGCACAATAAATGATAGCGTAAATGGTAGTGTAACTGCTTCCAAATTTGGAGCCCACTGCCACACAGATGGGAGGCAACTTGCGATCTCACCTTGCTGCCTCCTTGCCCCCAAAGCTCTGTAGAAATGTCAACTTTATATGAAAGAGTGTTTTATATTATTTGTTTCTATTTTTACCGTTAACTTTAAAGACCATCTTAGATGACACCAGTGAAACTTCAAAAGAAAAAACCCTAACACCTTGATTTACTTAGGGAAAGATCAGCGCAGTTAATGAACCAACCTTAAAGCAGTTGTTATAAAGAAGCTTGTCAGTGTTCAAAACCGAAAGGATTTTTTTGATTTAATAATTAAAACACCATGCCAATATTTTGGAGGGTAGGTGCCGTAAAGGTAGCAATGGAGGAGACAGCACTCTCCTCAGCAGCAAGGAGGTCACCATGGCAACCGAGCCACAGTCCACCTCCCAAGGGTAATCACCAAGCAAGCGGGTGCTTGGAGAAAGGAGGGACTGTGGACCAAAGGCCATGGGACCATCCTTACGCAAAAAAATAACCCCAAGCACCAATACCCGCAACCCCAGCAAGACAGGTGGGGCAAAGCAGCAGGCCAAGCCTGACAAGGCAGACGCACTGACTGCTACATGCAGTTGCAACGACAATGGCAGTATACAAAGGGCAAGGCAAATGCAGCCGGCCAACGTCTTCTGTTGCAATATCAGTAATACCACAGGCAATATGCAGTGACAGCAAATACTGAAGGGCAAAACTGCTCATCAGCAGGGATGGTGGCATGATCATATTGCAGCACCACAGGCAAATGCAAAAAAAAAAGCAATACTTACCCACTACAAAAGCCAGTTACCAGATGAATAAGATAAACTGGCAGACCTATGGGGCAGCAACTTCTTTGTCTTTTTGTTGGCCAAGGCACGATGATTACATGAGCAGAATATCAGATCGCAAGGCGTGATGCACAAGCTGGAGCGCACAAGATAGCAAAACTGACAGAGAGAACTTACCAAAAGCCAGAGTCATTGTGACAGCAAGGAGGTCGCTTGAGCAAGGGCCTCCGAAGGAGTTCTAATGTACAGTTTATAGGCATGAAAATTAAACAACTGGACATTGATGCTGGACCAATCTGTGAGTCGGGCGGCGGCCGCATGTTCGCGAAAGGCTCTGTCGTGAGCCAGCCAGGCGTTGCCTTGAAATTGGCGGCGGTACGTGCACAAAATCAAGAGTTTATAAAGTGTTGAACCGCGCCATCTCGAAGGAAAATGAGTCGCAAGTATTAGCGAAAAGATGGAAAAGGCTTCCGACCAAGCTAAGATATCGTCGATTTTTCCGCTGGGGACGCTTGGTAGAAGACAAGATGATTCTACAGTCGAAAAGCAGCTGAGGCTCAGACTCACTTTCCCTAAAATTGACAAAGAGAAGTTTGGCGAGATCGATAAACTTTCCAGTGACGATCTGTGAAACTATTTTGTGAGGAACCGGTGAGACTCCAGGCCAGATAATGAATGGCTGCTGAAAGGATGGCGAAACCAATGGGGCTGACAAACCAAGTGAAAAAGATGAAGCACATGGTGCAAACTAAGCAACGACATTGTTGGTGCGGCAAATGTATTAACACAAGACGGAACCAAAACAGGCCTACCTGAGCCAGGAGAGGCTGGTAATTGTGCGCTAGGACTAGTAGAGGCCACTGACAAGCTGGGGTCCGGCAAACAAAAACTGGATGTAGGCCCCGGAGGCGCAGTAGCCGGCAAAGATAAAGCCGCAGACTGATCACTAAGGCGCCCAGAGTTGAGGAGCGGGCGAATTGCGCTGACGGTTGAAGCAGTTAAACTATCCAAAGACAAACCAGAGGCAGAAGATGAACTGACCACGAAATTAACTAAGCCTGCTGAAGAAGAACTTGACGCTGGAAGTTCTGGACTGACGGGAGAAAGATCCGAGTTTGAGTTTGCTGGATCAGAAGCCATGTCAAAATAAGTGCTCAAACTGTTGCGAGTTGTGCGTTATGGAGGCATAAACCCACTAAGAGCGAAGAAAACACGAGGTAGCGCTGTCCTTCTGAAGGAAATAAGCGTGGGAACCAAAGAATAATCAATTTCCCGGAGGCGTAAAGAAGCAAGCAAGCGAAAAAGCATCTCAAGCCAAAGCACATGGCAATGCCCCTGCAAACCTCCCTGGAACCCCCCCCCCCCCCCCCCAAGTATCCCAGGCAACACCGCTGCATTGGCTTGGTTTTAACTTTGCCTAAATTATATTTAGCCTCATTCAATAATAATTGAGCACTTGAGTTCTTTCATTAAATGCAGTGGGCTGTGGCTTAACAAATCATATTAGATTCATATTTGCATTTGAAAAAACATGACTTTCGTGTATATTATTTCAGAGAAATCCAAACTGGCTTTCAGAGGGCTGTATATCATATGCTTTGTATTCTCTGTGAAATACAATCTTGTGATCTTTTCATAATCAATTCTGTTTCCCAATTGCTCAAACATTGAAGTTGAAGGGTTATAATAGCGATGATCATGTAATGCAACTTCTGGTTCCCAAAATATTATTCTCTCCAATAATAACTTTCCCTCAGTTTAATCTTGGTAAGCTAAAGGTCACTAATTTTGATAACAAAGGGACAGGAATTATGCACGCTTTTGTCTTTTAAGAGGAGAGTTTAAAGTGAACGGTTAAAAAGTTGAAACTACTTTTGCAGGGAGATATTGTTGACCTGGAACGAACTGATGGTAAGACAGAAGTCTTAGTGAATGAGGGTGTTACGACGATCTCATACACCTTGGATGAAGGCTTGATTGAGTTTGGAACAGCTGTTGATGATGGTGATTTTCCAAGGTACACAGTCAATGGTAGATTATTTTACATGTAGAGTTACCAATTTTGCTCATTGATTCTATGCTTTTTGTGTCTCTATACAGGGCTGTTGCATTTCTGGAAAGCTTAGAAATGTCCTTGGAAACAGAGGCAATGTGGAAGACACTGAGTCGCCTCGCTCTGGAGGCAAGACAGTTGCACATTGCAGAGCGTTGTTTTGCTGCACTGGGTGATGTGTCCAAATCAAAGTCTTTGCGACAGATTAACAAGGTAGCAGAACAAAGTGCAGAAGAAATGGTAAGCTATTTAAAAATTTATCCAGATGACATCTCATTTTCCTGTTTGTTGTTTCCCTTCATTTATGATTTTACTGGTTGATTGTTAAATACTTGTTACAGGGAGGAGATGGTACAAACCATGTTCGTGTACGAGCCAAGCTGGCAGTACTTGATAAGAACTTTAAAATGGCGGAGAGCATTCTGCTGGAACATGGATATGTGGATGAAGCAATTGAAATGTACCAGGAGCTGCACAAATGGGATGAGGCCATTGCTGTTGCTGATGCAAAGGTGGGTTGGGTGGTAGTGGTCAAACCATTTAATTGCAGTAAGAAGACAGATTGAGGGGAAGAAAGCCCGGGAAGAAAGTCACTATTTCAGACTCTTCAAATTGCTTGAACCATTATAAAATATTTTGAGTTTCATTTTTTGCATTGTTCTGTATTGACATCTCTGGCATTTAGGACAGACTTTGTATATGCCTTCTTTATAGTCTCTTGAAGTAAGTTCTTATTTCTAAGGGGGGAAGGGCTTGATGTCTACCCGACCAACTGCAAATGATATCACGTTTTTCATCAACAATTTCACTGCCTTAAAACAGAAGCGAAGTGAACTTTCAGGAAAGCGTGATGTTTTGCCTACAACGGGATGGGATACAATTCGAAAAATAATTTTATTCTCCTTCTTTTGACACTACGTGTGAGGCGCGGTATCCGGGGACATTGTGTTGTGTTCTTGGGCAAGACACTTTACTCTCACGGTGCCTCTCTCCACCCAGGTGTATAAATGGGTACCGGCGAATTTACTGCTGGGGGTAACCCTGCAATGGTCTGGCATCCCATCCAGGGGGGAGTAGAAATACTCCTAGTCGACCTAGTCGCTTCATGCTACAGAAACCGGAGATAGGCGCCGGCCTGATGGGCCTTCTAGGCTCGTAGCAGACTTTACCTTACCTCTTTTGACACCAGGGCCATCCTGAGCTGGAGAACTTGCGAGCCGCTCATTACCAGTGGCTCTCAGAGACTGCCCAAGAGGAAAAGGCTGGTGAGGTAAGTTGACACCACTACGAACGAAGACTTCTATGCTAAACAACTTAATGGAACATTGTGTCCAGGTCCTTAAGAGTTTTCTGAAACGATAATGCTGGTCTGTTTTCTGATAATGAAAATTTGGTTTTATCAAAAGAGTTGATAAAGGTTGAATTACAACCGTGTTCAAAAGATTTGGAAAGCTGACGTTTCGAGCGTTAGCCCTTCGTCAGAGCAATGTTTCACTCACTCTCCCACCGACGCAGCACCACAGTTTCTTTAGAAACTAGAAAATTGTTTTCTGGTAATGACAGTAACTAAATGGTCAAAGGTATGTTTCATTTTCCTTCTGGGGTTATGTTCCTTCCTTTGAAATATTCTGACATAGGAACATCCAGTTCAAATCAGAATAAGTGGTAGAGGAAAAAAACCCAAAGTAAAGAAAGTTTGAAATAAATCTTTTATGAACCAAATAAAACTAAGAACAATTTTACAATGACTGCAAAGTTCTCGCACGCTCATTGGCTAATTTTTATTGTCAATGAGCGGACAGACACATAAATTTATAATTTATGCGATAATGTTGCGATATTGCTTACGTCAGATTGAAGTTTCTCGCATTTTTGTCCCACGTTCTTCTCGTTTTTGGACTTAATTTTGATCCCTCTGCCTGACATCAATTTGTTAAATCGAAGTCCCTGAGGGTTTCAAACACATCACTAACCTCGTTTTCTTGGTCCGTGCGGTAAGTCACGGATCTTCGTTTTTATCGCGAAGCGCTTGGGCCATGAATCAACGGGAAAAACTCGGTCCGTAACTTACAGTACGGATCTCGAACTCGGTTATTAAGAGGTATTTATTTAAGTGTCAAGTGTATTTAGCGCTAAGGCACTAATTGGGGAAATCAAACAATGCATAATATTATGAAATCAAATCATTTTTGAGTATGGGGGGCACCGGTGTCACAGCAGAGTTGGACCCCTTCCCCCCCCCGCTAGCGAGTTTAGTTCCCGGGGGTCCAAATACGCTAGCGGGTTTGTACCGAGGGGTCCAAATCCGCTAACGGATTTTTACCGGGGGTTCCAAATCTAGGTGGGGGTCTAAATTCTCTGGGACACCGGAGTACCTGGAGAAAAACCTCTCGCTGCAGATTAGAGAACCTACAAACTCAACTCACATACGACACCGTGTCTGGGAATCGAACTCGGGCTGCATTGCTGGGAGACGATCGCGAGTGCTTATCCTTGCTGCCTCTGGGTGACCTTTCTAACTGCCAAAAACTGCAAAAATGTCACTTCCAAAAAGGTAAAGGACTACTTTTCCCTGGATGCGAAACTTTTAGGTGATGTTTTACTAAACAATTCTATAGCAGTTTGGGAACTTAGAACCGAAATTCTTAGAGCAGTTTGACTCTCCCGAACATATATTTCACGGGAAGATTATCGTTGGGTGCCACTGTTCATCAGACATCTGGTTAGTTTAACCGAACTTTTCTTAACATTTCTTTCCCTCCCCCCCCCCCCCCCTTCCTATTTGTAACCCCTTTTTATCATTTGATATGCTTATTTCAGGTCAAAGAGAGAGAAGGCAACTACAGTGAGGCAATCAATTTGTACCTGAAGGCTGGTTTGCCTGCTAAGGCTGCAAGACTGGCCATGACTAGGGAGGTAAGTGACTTATACGGCTGTCAAGTGGCCTGGAATTGCTATGATGGATTGATTGAAGTCCCCTTATTTCTTGGGTGAGAATGTCAAGGCAACCAAGCGAGAGTTGACCAGTCATTCACCTTCTGTGGAGAGGCCTACTCGCGTACTCGACATCGTTCTTAACGGAATTGAATAAAATGGAGAGTGCAACTAGTCTAAGATTAGTATGCGTGAAATGGAGAACAAAACGACGGCTCCTTGATATTCAGTGTCACCAAAAGCTTTTTACCAAAGAAATGAAGAATGTTAATTACCAAAAACAAAGAAATACAAAGATAGAATAAAATAAATGTGTCATGACTTTGTTTCTTCCCAGGAGCTTATAAATTCTTCAGAATTACTAGAAAGAATTGCAGCCTCGCTACTTAAGGGAGGATTGTACGAACAGGCAAGTGTCTTTCACAGTTTCTAATTATGATTTAGTAGTCGTGAGGAAGGCCCCGAAGCCAAGCAGACAAATCACTATCACACTTCAACTATTTACGGTATTCAAAGGATTGTTATTACATGTCCAGTCTCACCGGATGCAGTAACACAGAATAAAACTGGAAGACTGGAAGACGCCTCCTACCAGAGAACGTCTGAAAGTGGGTGGCCTTGAGAAGTGCAATACAAAAACCTGGCAATAAAAAAAGATGTAACAAGTTTAAGAGTGAAGAACATTTAAGATGGAGAGAACCCGTTAGGGTTTGGGTTAATGCCAATGTCTCTGGATATTTTGGGGGGCGGGGGCGGGCGGATTAGGGTTAAAAGCATTGCTTTTTTTACCTTGGAATGGAAGGGCTGAACAGTGTTATTCTTTTTGCAAGGCGGGAGAGCTTTATGAGAAAGTTGGGAAGAATGACAAAGCCATGGAGTCATATCGCAAGGGAAACGCTTACAGGAGAGGTGAGAGCAATAATTTTGTGCCATGTTTGTTTAACAAAATAACTTGTATGTTGTAGTTTTAGGTATATCGCTTCGACTGCCAACTGAAAAAGACAACTTTGCCAAAGATGTGGAATTCTTTTTTCCATTTATTTTGTGTCTTCTCGGTCACGAGTATAGTTTTTTTTAATTCACCGGCTTTGACCAGTGTTTGTGAAAAAAATATGTTAAATAATTATGTGTCTTACATGTATAGCTGTGTTGAAATGAGAGAGTAATAAAACTTTGAGCAAATAATAGCTTGGTCATATGGCGTATTTATGAATCTATGACTACAATTAAATTGACTTTTCTCTTTTTGTTTTTAAAGCTGTGGAGCTTTCCCGTGTAGCGTTTCCTCGAGAGGTGGTCAAACTAGAGGAGGCCTGGGGTGACTATCTGGTGTCTCAAAAGCAACTGGATGCCGCTATCAATCACTATATCGAGGCTGGGTGAGCAGCATGCAATCGAGGCTTGGTTGTTTTGTAAAGTGCGTTATTCCATAGGGGCTTTAACGAGGTTTACTATAGCACTTTCCGAATTTGTACTAGGGAAGTAATAAATTTGCCCTACCAGGTGATACGTGGACAATTAAGGCCCATTTAAGCGTTTTCAGCATTTGCTTCAACTTTCATTCAACACTCTGTTCAACGAAATGTTGGGTGCATTTGAACAGGTCAGTTAACATTGTTAAGGACGGTGCCTACTAATTCAAACGTATTTTTGCCCCGGTTTATGATTATGCAGGAAATGTAGATCTTAACAAGTGTTATTGATATCCAAAAAGAAAATTGGGGGTAACCACGCATATTTCAAAGATAATTGATGAAGAAAGCTTTAAAATACAAAGCAATGTACGGCGTTCTTTCTCAAATTGAAACTTAATTATCTCTCAAAAATGCATGGTTACCCCCAATTTTCTTTTTGGATACCAAGAGTAATTACTAAGATCTACTTTCTCCGGATAGTTTTAAACCGCGCAAAAATATCACTGTATTGGTAAGCATCACCGACAGGAAACCAGAGTATATCGAGATGCGCAGAACCTATGTGTAGTAACAATAGTAGGCACCGTCCTTAAAAGGGTAAAAATGTTGAATGCGTGTTGAATCAATTATAAACTGATTTAAAATTTCACTCAACATCGATTCAACATTTCCTTTGTTTTTGAAAATGTTGGATGGATTTGATGCCGTTTAAATAGTTCGATTTGTAGAACACGCGTGCTCACATCTGGCCGTAAATCTGGACGGGAGAGTCTGGTTTCTTTTTCCTGTTTCCTTGCAATCAAAGTGTTGGCTCAATTGTTGGCGCGATGTTGGAACAATTTGAAAGACCTCGAGCTCTGCACAACTTTTTTTTTTTGCTTCCGACATCTGCCCAACATCCGTTTAACTTTGTTGAATGCATGTTAAAGCAAAAGTTGAAACTGTTTAAATGGGCCTTTAAATGAGCTAATCATAGAGGAAGGCGATTTCGTGCAGCAAAAGGCAAGTGCGGGAAAACAGGTGCAAGTATCAATCACAATTGGTCACGCGTTGACTTCTCATTGGATGAAAATGTGGCGCGGGATTGCAGTTTAAGCCAATAATTGCTCCTCGTTGTAAAGCTTGTGATACTTTCGTCAGCCAATTTTAGAAGACACCTTAATGTTATTTTTAGATGCTCTATCAAAGCTATTGAAGCAGCCATTCAAGCTCGGCAATGGAACAAAGCGGTGCAGATTGTGGAGTTACAGGATGACAACGTGGCCGAAAGGTCAGTCAGAACGAAAGGCACTCACACTTGAATTATGCCTTTTGAGAACATTGTTTTCAAGTAATCTAGTCAAAATGGATCCGGTATTGGCCTGCGCAGTGGGGATGGACAGTGTTTAAGATTGCTTTTCTTACCACTTTATATCAAGTTATTTTCCTCTCAATCCACGTAAATAAATCGTCACACTTGGGTTGTTAGAAAATTCAGGTAATGAAGGTGTCGAACACCCCTAATAGGGTAAACGTCGAGCATGCGCAGTCCCTAGGCCTCATTCATCGCTAAGTTACTCGCTCCTCCTCGAATCCAAATTTTACGCGGCCATTTTTTTCTGGGTGCGTGTCCTCTAGTCGCACTCAACCGACCTAAATGATCGACGAAAGAGGAACTGCTCGCAGTCTACAAAAAGGGTGAGAGATAAATTATTGTCAGGGTGTCAGCTGGTCTGTTACAACATGCATAGCGGATATATCCTGGACGAAGAATAGTGCATGCACATGATGACTGTTTTTCATGCAACTTATTAGCTGCAATTATTGCAGGTATTACCACCACATTGCTCAACACTACTCTCAAGTTCAAGAGTATAAGGTAAGAGATCCTTTGGTGAAAAGAATCATGATCGTTATCATAGCATACTCAAACTGTGGAGTTCCCCTTCGTTTTTCAGCTTGCCGAGAAGTATTTTGTAAAGGGAGGAGACCCAAGGGCCGCTATTGAAATGTACACTAAGGCGAACATGTACGAAGCTGCTCATAAGGTAATCCACTCGCACTGTCAGGTGATTTTCTTTAGCTCTAGATTGGTTTTCCTTTTCTTCGGAAATCACTTCAGTCATGCGCAGACATTCAAAGAGCCAATTATGACGTGGAGTCGACGTAGAGCAGATGCACCGGAAAACACTGTGCAGAGTGATGCAGAATAAAAGCAATTGCGCAACTACTGTAAGTCAGATCAATGCGGAAGGTGAAATAACCTGAGCTCTCCTTGTTTTGCAGCTTGCAGTTCAATGCATGACGCAAGAGGAAGTGGCTGTAATCTACATATCGCAAGCTCAAGAGCTGGAGGCGCAAGGCAAATATAAAGAAGCAGAAAGGTAATTAAAGCGAGTTTCAATCGAGTCTCGTAAAACCGAAACTAAAGTAATTACTTTGGCCAATCAAAAAGGAGGGAGACAATCCAGTAAACCAATCAAAACTCGAAGTAATTACACGTAGCCGACAGAAAGCGCGGGAAAATGTGCACGCGCGAGCCACGATTGGTTTTGGTTTCACTTCTGATTGGTGGCAAAAGTGGCGCGAGAACTTTGAGCCAATCACTGAGTGAAGTAATGCAAAATCAAAGCAATTCGCAAATTACTTTCGACACTCAATTGAAAACCGTTCTATATGTGAAACGTCTTCAGTGGCATAACACGTATCTCGTCTCTCTCCGTGCATAATTTATCTCATTCTTTTCCCTACTGCAGGAAAAAACCCGCGAATGCATTTTAGGTTAACCCATGTTTCAGTGAAAAAAACACCCTGTGTTTCTCCTCGAGCGTTTTCTGAAGTTCATACCCAGTGTTTAATTAATAAAAACTCGTTGACACCTGCTGTTAATCTTTTTTTTCCTTGTCCTTTTCTGAGATCGTTAGGGTGTGTAAATTGGTTTAAAAATTGTACTTTTTTAGATTGTACGTCACAGTAGATGAGCCCGACCTAGCCATCAACATGTACAAGAAATTGCGGCAGGTAATTTGTTTAAATCGCCTTTGCCAAGTCTGTCTGGTTAGGGATTGAGATCTATTTATCAACGGTGAGACTGAGAAACTCAGAAATATCGGAATGCTCCGAACAGGAATCAAAGCTATGACCATCCGATTATCAGTTCTCATAATTCTGGTTGTCTGGATGAATAAATTTCACACATCTCTGATAAATTAAAATGGCCTACTACAGTTTTTCAAAGAAAAAGATCAAGATTTTGAAATGTGTGAAATTAAAGGAACAGGTTGTCTCTTCTGAAGTGTTAGTCACTGCAGTTGATGTAAAATGTAATTTTACATAACAAATAAACGCAAATCAGGGGAAAATGCTAAATATAGTAAACCACCTTAACCAATGCACTCGTCCAAACAGGAAACGTCCAAAAAGGATCGGAAAAAATGTTGCGTTAAGTGAGGGGTTTGTATCGGGAAACTAACCCTAAATCCTTAAAAATATATCCATACTAAATGATTTTTGCTTTAACTGTGGTTAGTTTGACAACATGATCAGACTTGTGGCGATACATCACGAAGATCTCCTTGCAGACACTCACATACACTTGGCAAAGGTAAAGACTTTTTGTTACATATATCTGATCTCTTAGAAATCCAGGCATTCAATTGTACGTTTGGTGGTACATGTTTGTCTTCTACTGAGTAAGCCTTACCAGGTGAATATCTGGTACTTGTAGTCAAGAATATATAAAATATTCATGAATATAAAATGCCTATATAAAATATCGATAAGCACCGAACTTTTTAAAACTTACTACATGGGACGTGAAAGTAAATTTTCGGTTTGAAGGGAAGATTCTTCACAGTGCTTATTTGACGGATCTATGAACGCAAATAAGAGCTGCTTATTTTCATATTTCCGCCAGGAAGGTGGGAGGGGTGGGGGGTAGGGTTCGCCACAATTAACGAACGACCTGCGAATTTTTAAATGATCTCTTCTCCAACGACGGACGGTTGCTCCCTATCCCAGAGGAAAACTGGAATATGAAAACCTTGTTCTGTATATTGGGTGGTCATGTGGTTAATTTGCGCCCAACATATCAATACTCAAGAAGGGCAAAACACATTATTGTGCACTAAATTGTTGCAAAAGGTTTTTTCAAAGTTTTTGTTTCCTCGAACTTCCGAATGTTTTTATAAACGTAGGTCTTTGGGTTCTTTCTAGTATGAGAACAAATCATGAAATTGGATAAATACGTTGTCGTCGAACGTCAGTTTTTAGCGAGATTATCCCTCGGGCGTACGGGTCTCGGGACGAATATGGCTTGAAACCTCCGTTCTTTGTACTTATCTCTGTGTTGCTTTTGTGTTGTTTTATAGGAACTGGAAGGTGAGGGCCAGTTACGTCAGGCAGAGCATCATTTCTTGGAAGCGAGGGACTGGAAAGCAGCGGTTAACATGTACAGAAATCAAGACATGTGGGAGGAGGCCTATAGAGTTAGTTTGAGCTGAATGGCGTGGACCAATAACAACGCTCTTTTATGTCACACTTCTTTTAATCCGAGAGGAAACTTTCTTTGTGTTTATAAGAACTTCGGGAATACATCCTACTAGGCTTAAAATAATAGGAAAGGAGCTTTATGCTATCGACTTCCTGTGGCCAGAGAGCCTTACAACATCGTCACTAAAGCATGGAGAGCTACACTCGACTGGTGAAGACGTTGTGATAATGTCGAAATATTGCTGTTTAAACACGAATTGCTCTGAGTTGGTAGTGTTTTTTTTTGGTCATGGGGTTGTTTCCACAGTTTCAATGAAACCGGTTTGTCTGCGTCCTTTTCCGAAATGATTGGGTGGTCTAACCATTTGCATGTATCATTACAAGGCGGGACCATTTGTCCGAATGATTCGACCTCCTACTTGGCAACCCAGTGCTTCAAATAATTGCGAGAACTGTTGTGCTGAGAAGTGACTGAATTGTTTTATCTGATAGTTTTCCTATTTTTGTCAAAACCAACGTGAAACAATGACCTCACCTTGCCCTCGTTCTGCACGCTTATTTTCCTCGTTTTATCCTGTAGGTCGCCAAACAGCATGGCAGCCAAAACGCGTCAAAGCAAGTAGCGTATTTGTGGGCTAAGAGTCTAGGTAAGCTCAAGATCAAATTTTTGGTGGAAATAAGAACAAGGTGACATATTTAGACAATCTGACTCATAGCCTTGCAGTCTTCCGTTTTTTTTTTAATCGTAAAAAGAAAATTAATTCTGAACACTTTTCCTGGTGCTATTTTTAGGAGGAGACTCAGCAGTAAAGTTGTTACAAAAGTTTGGTTTGTTGGAGTCGGCTATAGATTACGCCGCAGAAAACTGGTAAGATGTGCATCGACTAGAAGCAATTTCAAGTTGTATCTTGTTTCTTTAGGAAATGAGATTTCAGATTGGAGTCCCTCTGAATTTGGTGTTCAAATTTCGTTTCTGAGAGTATTCTCTTAGAGTGGAGAACGTGGAATAGTTGAATACCGGTAAAAATGTGCCCCTAGACTGAAAACCTTTCATGAAGTTCCTTCAGGCCATTCAGCATGTTCAGATTTACGTTAAGGAACCACCAGCAGTGACTCGCAGTCCTATTTGGTTTTACGACACTCATTTGAAAAGCGCTCTATAGAGCGGTTTTTAATCGAGTGTCGTAAAACCAAATCTAAAGTAATTACTTTAGCCAATTAAAAAGGAGGGAGGAAATCCAGTAAACCAATCAGAACTCGAAGTAATTACACGCAGCCGACACAAAGCGCGGAAAAATGTGCACGCGCGAGCCACGATTGGTTGAAAAAGTGGCGCGAGAACTTTGAACCAATCACCGAGTGAAGTGATGCAAAACCAGAGTAATTCGCTAATTACTTTTGACACTCAGTTGAAAACTGCTCTGTTATCTTTATTTTATTTCAGTGCTTTTGAGTTTGCGTTTGATTTATCGCGCACCGCCATGAAGTCAAAGCTTCCCGACATTCACCTGAAATACGCCATGTTCCTGGAGGACGAGGGGAAGTTTAGCGAAGCCGAGAAAGAGTTTATCCAAGCTGGCAAGTCCAAAGAAGCTGTCTTAATGTAAGTTTGATTAGGACCAGAAACCCATAAGGGTTGAAACGTGTGACGGCCCCTTGTGTGCTGGGAACCACGCTTCTGAATATTCAATTTGCTAAGTACCATATTTGGAACAACAAGAGCGAGGGCTTCCAAATATGGTACTTAGCACTGAAACATTCAACCAATCAGTTCGCACTGAATATTCGGAAGCTGTGAACGCGCGTTACACGTTTCAACCCTTATGGGTTTCTGTTAGGACCTAACAGGAGATCTTATTTGTTGACGAATACCGGAAAATGTCGGTTTCATTTTCATTTCTTCTCCATGCTATTGTAGGTATGTTCACAACCAAGACTGGGACAGCGCTCAGCGTGTAGCAGAGGAAAATGACCCTGATAGTGTAACGGACGTGTTAGTTGGACAGGTAATTCTGTGGGCTTTTTATAGTTATTTGCTAACAACAGAAGTTAGAATGGGAATTGTTGCGCCATTAGTTAACTCCGTATAACTCTACCCCCTGTATTTTACGCATAGGTGCCTATTGAATTAAAGAGGCTAGGTCACGCAATTTTAGGCGATTTCAGCACTGATCGAATGGTCATAGAATTAACTAAAATATCAAAATAACTGTTCAAAACTATAGAAGAACTCTAACAAAACACAGGGAAGCCAAGAAGGGACATGGATGGACAAAACTGGTCATTGACCATCTCCCAACGTCAGTGGCTTCATAGCTCAGTTGGTTAGAGCGTCGCACCGGAATCGCGAGGTCACGGGTTCAAACCCAGTTGAAGTCCTGAATTTTTCAGGCTTCTCTACGCAATTGTAAAAATTGCGTTCATAACTGCGAAGATCATAGCTTCACTTGAAAATTAAACAAAATTACCTAAAATAGCGTGACCTAGCCCCTTTAACTAGATGTCTTCGATTGGTTGATAAGCGGTAGCAGATAAGAAGGACTCAAGTTTCGCTTAGATTGTAAGCGGATAATTTACTCAACTGACGCCTTCTGAGAAGCCAGTAATCCAACAACTGATATCTTTTAGGACTCGGCCTCCTAAATTAGGAAAATCCCCACCGACAGGGGCTCTAACTTGGGTGACATTGGGTTCGCGTTCATTACAACAATGATCCGAACTTATCAGTCGGAAATATAGCCTCTGGGAAGAAGATGGCTTAAATCTTCCGTTTTTATCATTGATAATCCTAACATCTTTCGTTAGCGCCTGATTTTTCTCCCTTACCTCCACCCATGTTTAACTGTTTTCTTGGCAGGCTCGTGTTGCATTTGATAAGAAGGAATTTCAGAAAGCAGAGACGTTCCTTTTGCGTGCTCAGAGACCAGAACTTTCCGCACGTTATTACAAAGTGAGTACACAATTCAACTTTTGGTGTAAAAATTCCTGGGCCCCCGTTCTGTGATAAAGTTTTAACCCAGCAGAAGGTGCACAGGTTTTAATCCTGGGCGAAGAGAGAACATTTTTCAACACTCGTGACCGAACTTGACGCTCTCTGTTTCGAGATTAGCGAGACTGAAAACTATAGCCCTCTCGCAAGACTTCTCGCGAGAGGGGTTCGCGGAAGATTAGTGTTCTTCTCTTGTGCGGACAATATCGTGCAATCCCCGATCACTTCCGTCTCGCGAAATGGTGATTTGATGCATTGACTTATTCCTGTGTTTATACCGCAGTGTTTACAAAATTTGTGAAATTTACACTGGGACACGAGAATAACTTTTCAAACATAATGCGCTTTTGTACCATATTTACGTATATCATGTTCCGGAAAAGTTCTGAGGTAGGATACCACTGTGATACCTTGGTGGTTTTCTCACCTTAAGATATTTTTCTCCTTTTGTTTTTTTTTTTAACAGGAAGCTGGTATGTGGACCGATGCCCTACGTGTTGTGAAAGAATACCTTCCCCATAAGGTATGTACCGATACTTAACTAAGCTGCAGTTAAGAATGCTGGACCTTGTTATGTGGCACCGCGTTCCGAATTAATATAGAACATATAGTAAGAAAATATTTGACTTGGGTGGGAATCGAACCTTCGATCTCTGTATGGATACTTAATACCGATACCAAGACCTGTGTATCGATACTTAACCAAGCTGCTGGACCTTAGCTTTTTTTGTCATCACAGAAGCAAGATATTAGAAAGGAGAAAAATCTTCGACAATGGTGAGAATCGAACCCACGACCTCTAAATAAGATCATTGCGGCCGCAAATCTGGATTAAAGATGCCGTATTATGCGATAACTTGTATGATTAAAAGTTATTGTATTAAATTGTCATTTTCTTTACTCCAATAGTTGCAACAGTGGCAAGATGAATATGACAGAGAGGTTATGTCCAAGGGCAACAGGTAACTTCCTTTTGATGATCAAGAACGCTTTTATATGAAACTGAGGAGTAAAAAAAGTCACGAATTTCACGAGAGAACACCCTCAGAGTAACCATCGCCACTGTTTAAAAATTATTTCAATAGTAGTCCTACTCCTCTTTTGGAAATGTTTTTGTTTGAGTTCGTAAACGCGAGGACAAAATTTCTCTGCCTTGTGAGGATACTCACTTGACTAGTTTATAAAACAGAGATAATTAAATTAGAGGTTAACTATCATTAGAGTTATTTCAGTAGAGTTATGACTTAGAGTTAGAGTTAACGACTTCCAAAATCCTTAATTCAAGATTTTGGCCATTATGGCCATTATGTGATTGTTTTGGTAAATAATCTGCACCTTTTCTAGTGGCCATTATGTGATTGTTTTGTTTTTGCTTCAGGATTTTAGAAACTTAACTCTAACTCTACGACATAACTCTATGAAAATAACTCTAAGAATAGCTGTCCCCATTAAATTACAACATTAATTAAATTACAAAATTACAAAATTACACAGAGATAATTAAATTGGAAGAAAGTACATGTAGCCGACACAAGGTGCCAAGGTGCATGTGATTGTTTTGTTTTTGCTTTTGATTGGTTGAAAAACAAGGTGCGCGAGATCTTTGGTCCAATCATACAACAGAAGTGTTATTTTAAAACCAAAGCAGTTTCTTATGTACCTTCGACATTCAAGGAAAACCTCAAGTTTGGATTGTATGTGTCTCAAAGAACGGGACTTGAATGAATTTTCTTCCTCCTCAGGGGTGCAGAGTCGCTATTGAATCAAGGGATTGAGTGGGAAAAGAAAGGAGAATACAACCGGGCGATTGATATGTACACGAAGATTACACCCAATATGACCACCGACCACGATCTCGTAGAAGGTGCTATGGTGAAGGTGGGTACAAGCTACATAGCTCCGATGAAGTTAGCCCATTACCTCATTTTCAAAACCTGGTCAAACCTTGGAAAAATGTTGTCTCCCTGTTGAGCCATATTTCTGTTCCTTCTTGTAGTAATGAGCAACCCTGCGTTCAGATTAGCCCTTGCTATCTGCAGGCCAGAGAAGATGTATCTCTTACGTAAAAGAAAAAAGTGAAATTGTTGTTGTTGTTGTTAGTTACATCATCTTTAATTCGGTCCACGTGGCATGACGTTGCCAGTAAAGAGTTGTTTAGAACGTGCACCGGCCCACAAGCTTTCTTTGGCTCGTTGGTACAAGCGCAATCCAAACATGTTATCGAAATTTCATTGGTTTGGAAACCTTCGGGTTTTTTTTTTTCAGTTATTTGCGCGTAGTTGCTCATAACGTCATCATTTCAATGTTTCTTCAAAGATTTCGTTCAGCATCTCTTTTAGCTTACTCAAAATCATTTTTTCCTGTTTGATCTACCTTCTCTCCCTTCATATTATTTTCAGGCTGTGGAGTTAGCGATGAAGTTTGTTAGTGATCGTGCCTACGATGTAGCGAGGGTAGCCTGTGCAAGACTTGCTGAAATCAAGTGCTATGAACAGGTTTGTCGGCTTTCAAGCAAACGAATGACGTTTTGATTGCGATGGCATATAGTCAAGTTGAAGGGGAAGTTTCGAGGGAATTTGGACCGTCATGAAGACAATCTAGAGAGCGTCGTAATTGAAAAGAACAACCCTAGGTCCGGCCCAACAGATTTTAAAAACTGTAGATACCAACAGAAGTCAAGCTGTCCTTTTTTGTGAGAAATCTATTTTAGGTAACTCGGTTTTATTGCCAAACAAGTCTCGACAGTTCAGTCACATGGGAAGTACATAATGGAAGCTATAACTGACCTTTCCACTCTAGTTTTATCTGTCGCTAATTAAAATAACTTTATGTTTATAATTCTAGGCTGGTGAGCTTTATCTTGGTGTAGAGATGGTCAAAGAAGCCATAGATGTTTACATTCAGGGTGAACTGTGGCCCAAAGCTAAGAGATGTGCTGCTGAGATGGCACCAAAGTGAGTCTATTTTTTTAAATGCAAATCCCCTTCGCCAGTCATTTCTTCTTCAGTGCACCTTCCGTCGTCTCAGGCCGCAAAGGATATGACCCTAAGTCGGTCAGGGGAATGGATCGACGGATGGGGACTTTTTTCACGATACGACTTTTTTTATTCAGAATTTCTGCACAAAGTTTTCATTTCTCTATCATTTGGTTTTGTTGGGAGGGTCACATTTTGGGTGGTTACTGAGGAATTTCTCAGTCATGTACGGTTTTCGCCAACCTTCAAAACTAGAATGGTGCATCCTCAAAGGAGTCCCAATTGGGCATTTGTTTGTTTCATCACATGTACGTTGTGACGTTACTGATTCTTGTCTCTCTTAGGTATGAACAGTACGTGGAAGACGCATACGTTGCGTTCTTAAAACAAAAAGGACAAGCTGAACAGGTCTGTAAGACTTACAACTCACCGACATTTTTAAATATGTAAGGGTTAAAAGGCGCGGTCGATGAGTTGTTTAATTTTTGAAGGTAGAAACGAAACTTTAATCACCCTGCTAGCAGAGCCTTTCTTTTGCTTACTCGATTTTGGCGTTCTCGAGAAAGACTCTGCATGAGTCGAGTAAGATCTTTATTGAGCATTCGCTGCATGTTGCCAGGATACAATTTCGAACCCAGGCTTAAGTGCTTGGCTTCGAGCAGATCTCGCCGCTATCTTAATTTTTCACGGTACAGAGGGCTCAATTATAATAATCGGTTTTATCACTAAACGGATGCTTACACCGGAAAAACGGGTTTGACGAAAGAAAGCAAGATTGACTAGTCCAGAAGTTCGGGCTGCGGCGGCTTCAAAGTGTTGACGCGATTCAGGCAGAGCCTCCTTTTCTCCTCCTCAGTGAAGAAAAAGAAAAAAAAGGAGGCTCTACTCGCAGGGTGAACTTCGATCAGCTGCACAAGTTACATAAGTTTAATTCAAGATAAAATTGAATTACAAAAATACATATCTGTAATCACAAATACTCAATGACATGGAGCCTTTAAAAAAATGATGTATGTTTTTGAGAATAGTGATCTTTTCTATCTGTCTAGTAACGTGTAATGTAGCAGTTGTAATGTCTGTATTTTCATTAAGAGAAAAGCTGCGCATGCACACGTAAATGTGACATTTTAACAAAAATGAAGTCAAAGACGGACGGGCTAATGCAGCTGCTATTGTTGTAGTTTCCAAACAAATTTCCA
>NC_090886.1:54825999-54845999 GCF_036669925.1 Montipora capricornis
GCCGACACTGATATCCCCTTTGAAGTGCCAGTTCCGGAGAAACAGCATCTACCAGTAAGAAACAGTGAAAAAGAATGCGCGTTTTTGACCATATTTATAAACCTTAAAAAGCTGACTGTCATGTGTCCGCACTCCATGAATAGATAGTAAGAGTTCAAGTTAACATTGAGCATTAAGAAAACCGGTCTCTAAAATGAAGTAACCGGTTGGCTTTTTTTGAAACGTCAGTGCAGTTGAATTCGGGATTCAGCCAGTATACAGAACGGGATTTGACCAGGATCACCGGCATGAAAACCCCGCACTCTGACCTCTGATTCACTCCGCCTATTTGCATTTCATCTAGAAATTCTCGCTGTTCGTTTTGCAGGAGGAGAAGCGCGAAGAAGTAAAAGAGTGGGTGTTAGCGGTATCCATGGATCAAAAGGTTGGATTAAGAAACATGTTCACGATATTTCATTGATCGTGTTTTATAGAAGTCCGGTATATCAGCTGATGACAAACAACCAGACAATGACTTGGACGATTTTAATATTTTTGAGCGAGGGTGTTAAGGAATTCTAAGCAACAGCTTCTAACTTTGAGACATCATAGGTAGCCTTGTGATTTTTAGTAACGACTGGAGAGCAAGAATGGTGCAGTGGTGGGAGCACTCGACCGGTTTATTGCTTTTTTCTGCTCCGAGAGGTTTTTCTCCGTAAGCTCCGGTTCTTCCCGCCCCACGAAAACCATCTCTAAACTATTCCAATTCAATCCAGATTCAGTTCATCCCTGAAAACCACCTCAGGGTGAATACAGCTCCCCAGGGAAATATTTCGAATTAATTGGGCTTCATGTTTTCATTTTTTTTCCCCCGCAGGTGGAGCAGGTATTACCAACTGATGAACGCGACACTTACGAGGCTTGTCTTGTAGCTGTTAACACCGGTATTAACTCTCTCCCTTGTGTCATCACTGGTAAGTAGTCGTGAGTTTAAATACGCGACGTTTTTGCGCCGCGGACGGCACATTTCTAATGCCAGGACAGTAGTGTCTCACACTGGAGGAAAGATACTTAATATCGGGGGTGGAAGCTGAATAATGAATAATGAATAACGAGTATAAATAAAGAATGAATAATGAATAATTGGGTCTGAAAACGCCGGAATAATGAATAACGCAGTTAATATGCCAGTGGAATAATGAATAACAACAATTAGTATAAATACGCAGGTCATTATACAAAATCGCGCGCTCTGATTGGCTCGCTACCTCGGATTATCAGCCGATAATCACCTCGACGGACAAAATGGCTGCCAGTAGTCGTTTTGGCACTGTAAGTTGAAGATGATTTCGCGTTGAAATGTTCTTTTTTTCTCTTTTTTAAAATAATCACCTGTATATTTTTTGAAATAATCACCTGTATATTTATACTTCGTCTCGGTGAATATTCACCGATAATCACCTTCGGCGAATAATTGTTAATGAATAATGAATAACCTACAAAAATCTAAAAAGAATAATGAAAATCCGAAAAAAACACACAAAGAATAATGAATAAGCGAGGTCGAACTATTCAGCTTCCACCCCCGACTTAGTAATATAAAGGTGATAGTGACAAGACAAGATAAAAGGGAAAAGAGCTCACTTCCGGTTGCCGTCCGCGGCTCAAAAACGTCGCATGCATGCTTAAACCCTCTAGTATCGTCATAAAATATGAACGGCTTCGAATTACGTATGTAGTTTTCGGTAAATCTTCAAATGCACACCACGACAGCACTTAAGAACGGTGCCTACTATTGTTATTGCGCATACGTTCTGCATATCTCCAGATACTCGGATTTCCTATCGGCGGTGCTTAATAATACAGGGATATTTTTGCGCGGTTCCAAACAATGCGGAGAAAGCAGAACTTAGCAAGTGCTCTTGGTATCCGAAAAGAAAACTGGGGGTAACCACGCACTTTTCAGAAGTAAGCTTGAATTTGGAAAAGAACCCTATACATTGCTTTGTATTTTAAAGATTTTTACAAATATTGTTGATTAATTATCTTCGAAAAATGCGTGGTTACCCCAGTTTTCTTTTTGGATTTCAATAACACTTGTTAAGATCTGCTTTTCCCGCATAGTCAGTAAACCGCGCAAAAATACCTTTGAATTAGTAGGCACCGTCCTTAATGTGTAACTTATTGGGAATGTTTTGTCACAAGAATTGCTTGCGAACTGTTGATTAGCAGTCGCTTATTCGAATAGCCAAGGAAGGTTCACAGGTTCGCCTAGAACCTAGATTGAGTCACAAGCTAAGACACTGGGGCCTATGCCCCCTTCTAATGATTGGATGGGGCACATGCTTATTCTGACTCGCTGTGGAAAAATATATGAATTCTAATCATTTACAGTTGCAATAGGTCATTTCCGAGTGATGTCTGCCTCCTCTTCAAAGGGAGGGCGAAGTTTTTGTGATGGTAATTAGTTCTACTTTATGAATGAAAAATAATTTTCATAAGAAAAAGTTTGCAATTAGACTCGCTTAGAAGCGGAAGCAGAAATGAACTCCTTAAATAGCCAATTGCAATGCGTTCAGTTATTGTAAGATACTTGATGTTGGTCTGACTTGGGAAAGAACGAATTCCCTCTTAACAAACTGGTGCCTTATTTAATCGCGATAAAATTCTCCTCCATTCTTGAATCTTTTTCGAATATGATTGGTCATAGACAAGTCTTTTTGTTCAGGGTATCCTGTTTTGCGAAATAAGATGGAATTTAAACGTCCGGGTAAAGCTGCCAACAAGGAGGACTGGAACAAGTTCATCATGGCTACTAAGGTAGGGTTGCTGGAGTCGCTTGCAAACGCTTGTCATCTGTCGACGATAGTTGTTGGACGACATTAAAAGTTGCTATGCGAGACGACCACCAAAATGACCTGCTTGGCATGGTTTAGCGTTCATTCGTTAATTTTGCCTTGCATTTGTGTGTATCTGTCAACAACAACAACAACATCTTTTAGAGCAGTTTTCAATTGAGTGTCGAAAGTAATTAGATAATTACTTTGGTTTATGATTACTTCACTCAGTGATTGGTTCAAATTTCTCGCGCCAAATTTTTTAACCAATCAGAAGTGAAACCAAAACCATTCGTCGCTCGCGCGTGCACATTTTCCCGCGCTTTGTGTCGGCTACGTGTAATTACTTTTGATTGGTTTACTGGATTGTCTCCGTCCTTTTTGATTGGCCAAAGTAATTACTTTGGTTTTGGTTTTACGACACTCAATTGAAACTCGCTCCATTTAAACGCGGTAGGTTTTAAGGCTAATATAACTTATGGGGCCGTGTAAACAAAAATGTTAATAGGATAATAAAAAATTGAAAAATACAAAAGATATGCATAAAACCAATAAAAGGCGAAGTCATTGTCAATTAGATGACCCATTTGCGGTGACTCTTCCCTAAAATTCAAGTTTCTGTGTGCGGAAGACTTTTTTGCCCTTTTAGCATAATCTCTTGCGCTGACAACGGATGGTTCTAAAAGATTCCAAGCAATGGTTCCTCTGTATGATGTAGAGTTTTTTAAGTAATAAGTTTCAAAACGTTGTACGCTAACACGATGTTGATGGCGGAGGTCATACTTAGTCTCTTTCTTTGGGACTAAATTTTCCAAGCAGGATGGAGTTGTGTGATTATAAATTTTATAAATTAAGGTGGCTATTTTGGTCTTATAAGTGTTGAATAAAGAGTCCCACTTAGCTATTTTTCTTACATCTACAGAGGGCATGTCACGCGGAAGGTTATATATAACTCTTAGACTAGCAGCCCTACAATGTACGGATTTCAAAGCGTTGAATTCGTTCTTATTTGTGTAACATCCCCAAATTGGTAGCGCATATGTAACCGAGAGTAAAATAACTTTAAAATATAGATCTACAAGTGAAAAGCGACTGCGTTTGATGAGATTTAGCTTGTTAACGAACCCTCTCTTGAGCTCTGATGTGTGGCAGTGTCTTGACAGGCAACTTTTCATGATGGTTGTTTCCTTTTTAGGTTTCTCACAGTCCTGAGTGCCAAGACGTGCTGCGCTTTCTGGGAAACTGGTGTGGAGCTCCTCAGAACCCTTCTTATTCGTTCAACTGATGGGTCAAATCATTCTGCCGTGACATCAAACAAATACTACGAAGACACTGACTCAGCTGGGTTCAGCGAAACGGAACATTTGTCCGTAAACACGCAGTTGCTCTAATTTAAGTCTTTTCCCTCTCTGCACATTGCTAGATTCATTTGTTTATGTTTCTTGTATAAAGAAAGAATTGTAATGATCAGAGTTGTACATAAACTTAATTACAATTTGAAGCGCATTTACTTTTCTTGTTGTCTTCTCGCCTTTGCACACACGTGTAGTGTCTCACTGGGTACAAGATGTTACATCTTTTCCTTCCATTTCAAGATAGATTACTTACTACACGACATGGCACGACCGACCGAAAGAAACAATCATGGGAGGGGAGGGATATACTTTGCTTACATTGCTTGATTCATGCTTAAGCGTGTGCATGAAGTTTGGAGAACACTTGACAAAATCCCGCGAGCGTGGCTGGTGGGGTTCAAACACGTGCGAAATTTGTGGGACCCATCGCGTCGCGGTGGGGGGGCGGGGGGGGGGGGGGGTGTGGGGGATTCCCATATCAATAGGACGGGGGTTCTCGTCAAACCTTTTTGGCGTGACAACACTAATTTTCTCTTTGGAATGATATACGTAATATTTTGTCAATCATTCACGAAATCAGTTGTTTCCGCAGGATTAACTCAAGGAAGGCATGCAATATCTTCAATCAAATATCGTTTTACCCAGTCACTGAGCAGTGACTTAGATTGACAGACGGTTAAAAAAAACTTCCTGCTTCAGACGAGAACAACAAAACTACACCAGGAAACAATTTGAAGACTTTAATCGCATTTTTAGATTATTGCGACTGGTTCCACCAGCAAAATGGGTGTCAACTGATGGCAATTAAACCGTGGCGTATTATCGCCATGTGCGGTGTGCTCAGGTCTTCCAGAAGTCGTTACCGGACCCAGGAGAGGAAGGCAAGAAAAAGAATCAGCAAAAAATCTGAAGCATGAAAGACAGCTCAGTCTCCGTGTTCGTAAACCAAATAGGGCCGTGAATGCAAGGATTTTTTAGGGCAATCAAGGTAATAGATTCATATAGGGAAGCTCTAAATTCACACCAGAATCCAATCACCAAGCTTTAACAGTCCTGCGAGCGACGCCGTGGAGAGGTTTATTTCCAAATTCGTAATAAAACGATGTCGAAGATACGTTTTGGATCCCTTCACGTAGGTAGCGACCGTTGAAAGTTGACGAACAAGGACTAACAGGGACCCTAGACTGCAATTTGTTACCAATCCTACAGTCTGTGACACAATTCCTTGAACAGTTATCAGAAGCTTTCGCGGCTGACTCTTCCCTCACAATGTTTTTTGCACGCGAGTTACTGAGCCCATTTGGCAAAATTAAAATTCTGGAAAGGCAAGGGTATCTCAGCGATCCAACAATTTTGTCACCGAGGCTGTTGGTCCTCTTATATAACGTTTTCACTTAAACATTTTCAGACTTCACACAGTGACAACTGCTCCACGCTGACCTATGTGCCTTTTTCCAAAATAATTAACCAATCAGAGCTTTTTAACCTTTCAGCTATCTTTCTGAAGTCAAGTTCCTTTCTTCCCTGAAACGGGGTCAACATTGTTTTCTGCGAAACGCGTGGATCAACGGGACATAAGGAAAAACGTTTTTCAAAACCGTATCATATTTAAGGAAGTATAAACCTCTTCCGTACTTGTCTTCCGTGTAAGCTTCAGTATAAAGGTGAGAGGTTTGGGCTTATTTGATTTCAAATGCGCACTAAAACAGAGCCATTGTAGTATTCCGTACTTAAAGGAAGCAGAAGATGATTCCTCGTGTTCTCGCTCTCTGCCTTTTAATTGTCACCTTGTCCACTACAGGAAACTACGAAATCAGTGATATTGACTTTGGTTTTTTCGTTCTCGTAGTAATGCAACCTGCCAATAGGCTCTTATGTTGGATGAAGTTCGACAAATGGTGTGCAAACAAAATTTAAGACAGGCGAGCTTTGAGTGAAATGCTCTAAGGTAGCGCGGGGCACGTCCGGTTATGCATTGAAATGTTATAACGGAGTTGCTAGCGTAGTTCTTTCAGTATAAGGGGTGACCGGATACCATCGTATTTTCTTGTGCCTGTGACTACACGCGCGGCAAAGGTTTGGACTGACCAATTGCTGTTAAGCAATGTTCTTTCCTGAGGTATTAACCCACGATGACGAGTAGTAGACCAGCTTACAGAAACCAAGACTATTCATTCGTAGTATGTCAAATAAATATCTATTTAAAAGATCTCTTTTTCAGAATTATTTTGCTCAGTACTAACTACTGCACTTACTGTTTAGTATCCCTTAACTATGTGTTCCTCGTTTCTTTGCTTATTGTACTTATCTTTTATCTTAAAATGAAATGTAACTTAATTTAAAGGGCATCTAACTAGTTTACCTATATCGTTGCCCTTCTCCATTTACTTCATGTAGTGAGCTTTTCAGACCTTGTAATCCTCTAAATAAATGGGGGAAATAAATGAAATGAAATGAAATGAAATGAAAGACATCGAAAACTGTTCCAAAGCCGGAGGTGTCTATTCGCACACGTATGTTTGGAACGGTAAATCCGGGCTAGGATCGACATTCAGCATGAAGAGGTCCGGTTTCGAAAATGGGTATAGAAGGTGATGTTTAGTTTGAGTATAACTCTAAGGTCCTTAACGGATGATGCAAAGGGGAAAGTCCTTTCCCTATTAAAATTATTTTAAAGCATTCAGCCGTCTACTCCCGATTATCACAAGCTTTGTTTTCTTCGGCTTCAAAACAAGATAATCAAAACACCAGTAGCAAAAGTTCATTATTTAGGTCATGCATTCCATCAACACAATCGATGTGCGTGAAGGAAATCTGACTTTTGTAATATAAAATGTATGTAATTTGTTTACCCACTGAACACGTAAAGAGCGCTCAGATGTTTGGTATTTGCCAAAGCCTTTGACAATATGGGCAGCAGTAAAACGTAACAGGTTATGTTTACATTCCGAGGATATTACTTCGATTTTGACTGCAATAGTTCTCTCATCAAGCTATGGTGACAAACACAGACGCCAAAATTCTTTGCACCTGACGCCGCCCATGGCGGCCGTATTGATGGAAAGAACAATAGCGAAAAAGTCTTTTGGGAATTTGATTCTATTATTATGCAATTTTCTATTGTTTTAGCACCAACACGGTCATTGCGTAGTAAAGTTAAATTAAAGTTGTACTATAATCAAAAAATCAAATATTTTTTTCCTTTGGATTTCCAAAACTATGTTAACTAAACACTAAGTGACCGAAGCTTTAAGCCTTAATTTCAAAAAGACACTTGTTTACTTTAACTGGATTTAATGGTCCGCCATCACTAACTTGAAAATCTTAAGAGCTGGATCGAGTAGAAAATGACGTCGGAACTCGCACTCAAAGTAAACAGCCTTCGGCTAAAAATCAAAGCTTAAACATTTGCCAGTCAAGTGTTAAGCAATCACACTTTCAAAATCAGAAGCAAAAAAGGAAATAACTTTTTGATCATAGTAGCACTTTAAGAAGGCCGGTTATGGACTAGTCATGCACTCCTAAGGGCCTGATTACATGAGCCGGGCTGGTGTCAGTTTGCCGGGATCTCGGCACGTTTGTTAAACGCAACAAAAATCAACTTCGCGATTACATGACAACCGGGCCAGCCCGGTTAGCCGAGATCCCGGGATCGCGGTGCCGGGATCCCGGCTAACCGGGCTGAGATTTTTTCATGTAATCGCGTTTGCCGGGACAGCCTGGTTAGCCGGGCCAGCGATTTCTAAACACTTCACACCCCTTTAGAGCAAAATGGCCTACGGAATAGTCGTTTTTTTATGTTTAAATAAAGGATGAATGAGATAGCAAACCTTGAGGCTTCTTTAAATTGTAGAATAGTGAATTTTAATAACAATTTAGCGAGATAAACGTCTCTCCACTTCTTCTTGTTGTTCTTATCTTTTTTCACACGACATAGTCTAAATTTACCAGGCTGAAACTCATCCCGGCAACCTTGACCAGCCCGGTTGACCAGACTGGCCCGGCTCATGTAATCAGCCCCTAAGTTCACAGAACAAATTTAGTGTCCCCACCCTATTCCCAGAGTGAAGGTGGCATCCACATCAACATGTGCATGTTCCAGCACCGGGCAAAGTCTCCTTGACCTATGGCTATTTCTACCAAGGTGATCTCATATACCATAAGCCTTTTAGAGAACAACCCATCCTCCACCCAGAATTTATCTGATATATACAATTGTTAATTTTCTCTGAATTGACTGTTGTCGTGGGGGAACTACAACAGACAGAACTACAGAACTACAACAACAACAGAACTACAACTAGAGACATATTCTATTTATAGAAAAGCGAAGATAAGTAGAATTAGGATAACATATCTAGATTATTTTAGGTAAAATATAGTGCAAAAAATCTATTTAAGTTTCTTTGTAAATATTTATGTAGTAAGAGTACAAGGAGAGAGAGACAATTGTACATAGGAGACAATTTTACATTTTGCCTACACATGGATTAGGTAAATAGGCAAATCAGCGGTGAAGTCTTATATTTCCGGTTACCATTTTAATACACGAGTTGACGCAAACAGCTTAAGGTGGCTGAAAACAGTTTTTGATACTATGTTTCATTTACCTTTTTCTCTAAAACCCTTGATAATAATAATATAATAATAATAATAATAATAATTACAGTTTTTGGAGCGCCTCGCTACGCCTCGGCGCTCTTACAATACTAAATAGAAATAATGAAAAAATTGATAACTATTTACAAATTTCTATACAGTTGATCTAAATTACAATACAATTACAATGATGAAAGAAAAAAAAGAATGTAGTTGATCCTTTGGTCGCCAAAAATGGTAGCAAGCAAGTTAACAATACGAACTTCGGTTTTTTTGATAGTTAATCTGACGTATATGCCGTTGCCATGGCAACATAAATAAATATAAACAGGCTTTTAAATTCGGTTTTGTTATTTGCAGAAAATCTGGTCGTCAGGTTTTCTTTATAATTTGCATGCAACAAGCTTGTAACGATGCTCACAGCTGTTTTAATAATAATTTGACAGAGAGATCTTTTAAGGACGGTGCCTACTATTGTTATTGCGCATACGTTCTGCGCATATTCAGATACTCGGATTTCCTATCGGTAGTGCATACTAATGCAGGGATATTTTTGCGCGGTTTAAATTTATGCGGAGAAAGCAGAACTTAGCAAGTGGTCTTGGTATCCAAAAAGAAAATTGGGGGTAACCACGCATTTTTCAGAGATAATTAAGCTATAATTTGGAAAGGAACGCCATACATTGCTCTGTATGTTAAAGCTTTTTGCTACTACTGTTGATTAATTATCTTTGAAAAATGCGTGGTTACCCCCAATTTTCTTTTTGGATTTTAATGACACTTGTTGAGATCTGCCTTTCCCGCATATTCAGTAAACCGCGCAAAAATACCTTTGAATTAGTAGGCACCGTCCTTAATTAACCCTTGTTGAAGGTTCACTGGAATACCTCGAATTTCCTCTGTTAAAAGTTCATTTTTTTAAATACTCCAGTTACGTATTTCCTAAAGTGAGTGGTTCTCGAGAAATAGGCGTATTTCTGAGAAAGCTATTCCGCATTCAATCGCTTTTTTTTTAACTTACTACTCATGCGCTGCATTTAACTGGGTTCTTTCGATAGCAACGAAAAATCTGTGAATTGCACCGTTACCTGTTCTAACATACATATCTCATAAAAGACTAAAACCATCAAAACACTTTGATCAATTGTGAGGAAAATTAGTACAGATATCGGAAGCATTGAGCAAATAAAATGATTGCTGTATTGAAACCATGTTTATTTTTTTGCAATCATTGTGCATACGCTGCATTCCGTTAGCAAGAACGCAAGCGAAAACGGTGTGCGGCCACCTTACAAATATTGCATGTGTGGTTCACGCGCACGTGATCACCTGAAAACTCTTTTGAGCCTCCTTAATTATCGTTATCAATGATTCATTTGACAAGCATAACGCGAAGTAATGTCGAATGTCTCGTTGCACTTAGTCCAGAAGGCGAAAATTCTGGCAATTACGTAAGATTGAGTTTTATTTTCTAACAAACTGGTAACAAAACCATTATAGACTTCGGTGGTCGCTACCATGACCATATTTGGACATTGGCGTAATGTAAAGAATTAGCGTGAAAACGGATATACCTATAAATTCCCCACCCACTTTCCATACTCCGACCCCATTTCAGTCCTTTATTTGCCACTTTGTCCTCATGATGATATAATATTCTTCATGTGGTGTAAAAATAAAAGCCACATTAATCCACTCTGGCTATCATCAAGGTTACATTCTCGTACATCCCTTAACAAAGTAGTGCGTTTGATAGAAACGCTCCCCGTATGTATCTGGAGAATTTAAGCAAGTGTCCCTTATAACTATCTGAAAATTCAAGTGGCTTCAATGGGATTCGAATCCAGGACCTATGCGATGCCGGTACAATGCTGTTATTTTATTGAGCTCGTGTGTTGTCGCCTAGGGCTTCAGATTGCAAGATTGGAAGATTTACGTGAAATTCGAATTGAATAGGGATAATAACTTTTTACAAACATCGCTTTTGTTATTCAAATGTGCCAGCAACAGAAACAAAGACCCTTTGTTTGACAGCCAATGAGGCTCTGGTTGGCCTATTAATGACAATAGGTGTTGTCAACGATATCTTCGCTATTTACGCGTCATTGTAGTTACAATTCACTTCAAACCCAGGGGCCCGTTTGTCGAAAGTCCCGAAAAGCCATTTGTGAAAATGCCAACCGCTTGTTTTGGAAAGCCGATCTTTTAACCTGTTTTCAAGCTAACTAAAAGAAACACGTCCGTTAAGTTTGACGACTTAAATCCTCTCCGTTCTTGAGATACAAACGGAATTGTGACACCCAAAAATGGCACGTAAAGTTTCGGGACTTTCCAGAAACGGGCCCCAGGAGCCCATGACTAGGAACCTCCCTATGTACTATATCCTTGAGTCAACCTTTGTGCGTATCGTTCTATTTTTAAAAGTAACACCTCACCACGAGACTCACATTTACATCAATTTGCGTACATTGTTTTTGCTATTTATGTCTTTGTTTGACAATAACTTTATTCTGATTGGCTATTCTAAACACTGCATGCAGCGCCAAAGAACTCGTTGTGTTCTACACGCAAAGGTTGACTCAGAGGACTTGCGGGGGAGAAGCAAGCTCCTACTCGTGGGCTCCCTTCAAACCTTAATTTGAAATACGTTTCGTCTTTATGGTACCCTAAACATCCATAAGGAGTGGCGGGTTATGGATATTTACTGGAAAAGAAGCTCCTTCATCTGCTTTAATTTCACTTAAAATGAAGTAGACGTCATCGCCTAATATGCAGACAAACCAGCATGAAGACCGAAGTGCGCAATTTCCTTATCTACTGAGTTGGAGGGGGGAGGGGTGGGGAATGATGGTATTTGCGGAGAAACAGGTTTTGGCGAAAAATGCCATAAAATACTACAAAGGGCTATGCAGATGGTTTGGGGGAGTTTTATTTAACATGTTTTCAGCCTACTTTTAGAAGAAAGCGCTTTCAAGGATTTTTAATGCTAAAAACGCGATTTTTGTCCATTTTTCGGCCAAAAAAGGATGAAATAAGCCTTAAAAAACAGTTTTCTATGTTAAGGCCGGTTGCTTTAAAACAAGTGCGATCTTGTGAACTGTTTCTATCTTTGCTATCAAGTTTTTTATTTACGTTATTTATGTTAGCGAGAAAAAAAATACAGTTAAGTTGGGTATTTGCGACCAAAAACAGGTACTTGCTACGTAATCGTTTTTTGAGATAAATTACCTGAAATTTCATTGGCTACCAAACAAATGGCTCGGAAGAGTTCCTCTCAACAAGCGCTGAAGTTACCCGAAGCAAAAATATGTATAACGCTGCTTTTAGGGGATTTAAAGAGCAAAATCTTTCCAGGAATCTCAAAAAAATCTGAAGGTTTGAAGTGCTGTCGAATGCATACCTTAAAGCAACATTTTGGCAGAAAAATTAACATGGAAAGAAACGAAAAATAAACGTAATCCAGAGGGGTTGAGCAGAGATGTTCTTTGACTTGAAGACCTTTGAAATACGATTTAAATGAGGAATTTTACGGAATTTTTGACTGATGTGCCAAGCTTTCAGTATTTGCTACCTTCTTTGGGTAATAATCAAAATATCATGATAAATATGCTACTGATATTTGTTTCTAAGTAATATACTGTTCATTTTCAGTTAGAGCTTCCACTCTTGTGAAGTCATAGTGCTTGAAGTGATTTTTTTCTTTTAAAGTCCCAGAGAAATAGCGTAGTAAATACGGATTGATGAATCTAAAGAGAGATGGAGAGAGAGAGAATCTTTACTTAAGCGTCAAGTCGTTTTAGCGCTCGAGCACTAATTGGGGACATTGCGTTACAAGGATGTCATCAAGCGAGACTTGCGATCTGCACTTATCGACACCAGTGCATGGGAGGACATCGCCAAACACCGAGATACATGGCGGCAAAGTGTCAAAACGGGGGTTTCAAAGGCGGAAGCGAACGCTAGAGTCCAGGCTACATGCAAGAGAGCGGCGAGGAAAGAACGCGCAGCCTCTGCGCGCGATTCCACAAGGCCACCTGCAACAGAGACTGCCACTCCAGGATCGGGCTACACAGTCATACAAGATCCTGCCCAAATCCCCAGCGCTAACCATCGCCTCTTTGAGACGAGGATGCCACTACCCAACTAAAATTAACAAATAACACAAATCAAGTCAAGTGGTTGTTGTTGACCACCAGGCCGGCCTCTTTTTGCCACAATGCATGCACCCTAAAATTCTGTCATACAACACAAGAACTTTCACACTCGTACGCAAAGCAAAGAAAAATATGGATATTCTCAAATTCGTATGGGTAATCAAATGGTGACGAGTGAAATAAGGGAATAATTTCACGCGTAAGCTGCGAAGATGGCGGCATTGTTGGCGCGAGACTGGCGCGAGAGGCAAAGCCGCGCGGAGAACTGAGAGGGATGCGCGCCAAGAATAGGGAGCTTAAGCACGCGCGTTTTTGAAACGCAGACGGCAACCGGAAGAGAATATTTCGCGTGCCAGGTCAGTGGTGTCTCCCACATTTTTATATTAATCATCTCTAATGGAGAAAAGACACTTAGCAATGTAAATGTGGTTGTGTGAAGACAAGTTAAAAGGGAAAACAGCTCACTTCCGGGGTGCCGTCCGCGTTTCAAAAACGCGCGTGCTTAAGCCCCCTATTATATACCACCAGCTATGCAGGCTACATGTGAAATTATAAATTATGCTGAAATTTCGCGCCAAAATTAAGGAGTAATTTGTCACCCATGTTATGGAAGCCAATCCCTCCTACTTCTTTTTGGTTCAATTTGGGGTTGATTCCACAACATTCTACAGACAGTTTTCCTTTCAGTCTAGACAAGGCAAATAGGGTGAGAATACGTTCGTTGTCTGAACCGGGCCATTATCGCTCACTCGTGTCAGTTCTTTCCTAGGTTTAGCGAACCCCTGCTGCTTGATTAAGGACGTGGGAGTGGGACATTACTTCACGCTGCGCTTCTACTACGATTATATCAACCGACAGTGCCGTCGATTCATTTACAAGGGATGGTTGGGCAATGCAAATAACTTCGAGTCGTGGATACATTGTTATATCAAATGCGGCGCCACATTATCATGTTAAGGTGAAAAAAACCTTCTAGTTTTATCTCATTTAAGCGCTTATAACAAAGAATAAAGCAGTGGATAAAATAAATAAATAAAAACTTTGTCCTTTTAAAAGTATATTGTACTTGAGAGGTAGTTTGTCCATCCATATTTGTTTGATCTCCGAATCAAAGCGGGTTAATTAAGGTAATTCCCATGAAAATAACCTACTATCGAGATTTCATACACAGGACATTTAAAAAATGCAATAAAAAGATGGGGTCACCGTGCTTGTTTTTGCGCTGTATGCCCTTTATTCTTACGTGTTTTTACCACATTTCGCGAGAAGCGTTTGAAACTAGATCAACCGGAAAAATTGTTGTTATGTAGCAAAAGCTACTGAATATTACTGAAAACTTGAACCTGCTTGTTTGTCTGGGCTATAATCTTTAAGAGAGTGATTTAAAATTGCTCAATCTTGCACTCAGTTTCATGCTCCAAATGCAGTTTCACGTCGTTTATAGGTAAATACTACAACTTCTACTATCCAACTTTTTTTGTCCTTAAAATATGTCTTCCGTGTACCTATTATAGAGCAAATAAAACCATTTAAAATGGGGGTCACCGTGATCGTTTCTAAGCAACACGATAATAAATGGATGGCAAAGTGGCAATTTTGGCTTCAAAATGATCATTTTCCGCGAAAGGACTGGGGCGAATTCCAAAACAACGCCTTCTTAACCGAGAAGAGTTATTATGATTGCACTTAAGGTGGCTGGAACCAGTTTCACCACTTTTAGAGACCTTCTTATTAGATGGGTTATAACTACTATACTGTATCGCGTAACAGCAATGTTATGGTACCATATGAAACACCAATTATTGCTTAACAAAATGCGCTCACAATTTTGACGTAATAGGTTACCATGGCAACATGAAAGCTCTCCAAAAACACCCTATATTTCGTCTTTACTTGCTTATATCTTAATAATGAACTCGGTGACCCCAATTTTTTATTGTAAAATAGTAATTAGCAATTTGAGATAGGACTATCTGCAAAGTTTAAAAAAATTCTTAGGAGCCAATTCAGAGCTACCTTAAATTTTCGAAAAATTAAGGTAGCTCTGAATTGGCTCCCAAGAATTTTTTTAAACTTTGCTGATAGTTCTATCTCAAGATGCTAATTACTATTCTACAATAAAAAATGGGGGTCACCGAGTTCATTATTAAGATATAAGCAAGTAAAGACGAAATATAGGGTGTTTTTGAAGAGCTTTCATGTTGCCATGGTAACCTATTACGTCAAAATAGTGAGCGCATTTTGTTAAGTAATAATTGGTGTTTGATATGGTACCATAACATTTCTTTTACGTGATACAGTTTTGTAGTGACAACCCTTCTAATTAAAAGGTCCTTAAAAGTAGTGAAACTGGTCCCAGCCACCTTAAAAGCTCTTGAACAGCAAAAGCGGCCTTTGTTGCCTCTCTTCCGATGGCCGGCGGGAAACGACGTCATCTCCGAAGTCGCAATGTTATGCACAGTATGAGATGTGCAATGCAAAACAAGGGAATCACGCACAACTATGCGAACGCGCATGAAAGCCACGAAAGATCACCCTATAAAGGCGTGACCCAATGCACACCGTGTTCCCTTGTCTACTTGCTTTGCACTCTGATAATTTACCTTATAAGAGCACTCGCCCTTTGATTTGAGAGGTTTAACCAGCGTTTTCTTATTATCTTTCAGATGCAGAGAGGGACCCGTGGAACAAAGCACTTCTATTTAGTCAACTCATAGAACTTCCTAAATCTCAAATTAAGCATACAATCTTATCCCAATTTCACACTTCTTGAGACCTTGAGACATTAGAAGGCCTTCTTGATCTTCTTAATCAGTTAACAATGGAAATGAACAATTCTTTAGTTTCAACTCAAAAACTACGCAAAAACTGTATTTCAATTTATAATTCAGTCAACAACTGACAGCAAAACGAAGAATTCCAGAGGCATTCTGAGACAATACATGCTGCAGCTAATCCACAATAAAATGACGTTAAGATCTTAACACAAAAAGGTTGATTAAAGCAATGTGTTTTCAAGTAAAAATTTATCTTGAAACTCGCAGTCATTTCGTGGAAAAAACTGTTCCTTCGTTGTGTTGACAAGCATGCCCCCTTGCGTAATAAACGTGTTCGCCCTCGCAAATCACCTTGAATTACTTCGCAACTCAAAAAGCGCTTGCATGCAAGAGATATTCTTAAGTTAAAAGCCACTCGTTCTGGTAATGCGGAGGACTGGCGTAAATTCAAAAAACTTCGCAATATAGTAAACAATGAAATCAAACGTGCGAAAGAATGTCACTATAAGCATGCCCTCAATGAGTACCAAGGTGATCCACGTAACACTTGGCGGATTGTCAATGAGCTTATGTCTAGGAAATCACACAAATGTGTCATAAGCGAACTTAAGCTCCCCTGTGGCAATTCTATTTATGATTCTCATGAGTTGTCTAACGCCTTTAATGATCATTTTTCTTCCATTGGGCCTAAGTTAGCAAATGATATTCACGCCAATGAAGACAATTCTTCTCATTTGGATTATTTAGCTGAGACTGGTCACTGCACATTCGAACTAAAACCGACCAGCGTCTCTAAGGTTCTTCGTCTTTTATCCAGATTATGTGAGTCAAAATCTACTGGTTTGGACAGAATATCTGCAAAACTCTTGCGCGAATGTGCTGACTTAATAGCCGAATCACTCTATACTATCTTTAATCATTCTATTGTTTCTGGAATTTTCCCTGATGAATGGAAACTTTCGAAAGTCATCCCCTTGTTCAAACAGGGTAATCGTTCAGATCTAAATAATTACCGCCCAATATCAGTAATTCCAGTTGTAGCTTAAGTCTTTGAGAGAATTATTTATGATCAACTCTATAATTACCTTACTATACACAAACTCATTTCAAGACACCAATCGGGATTTCGACCTCTTCATTCCACTGTCACTGCCTTACTTGAAGCTACCGATAGCTGGGCTTACAACATTGACCAGGGTAATGTAAACGCAGTCGTTTTCTTGGATTTAAAGAAAGCCTTTGACACCGTCGATCACGATATTCTTTTGTCTAAACTTGCGAAATATGGTGTCAGTGGCACTTCATAGATCATACTTGGACTGCCGCAAGCAACGATGTTTTATAAATGGTTCTCTCTCTGGGGACCATTTCCTTACTTGTGGTATACCTCAAGGTACAATTCTGGGTCCACTCCTTTTTCTAATATATATTAACGACTTACCTTACTGTCTATTAAATTCTGAACCTCGAATGTATGCTGACGACACACACATAAGTTTTGCTAGTAATAACACCCAAAGTATTAACACTGTTTTAAATGAGGATCTTGCTAGAGTTGAAAAATGGCTAACTGCTAACAAGCTTACTCTTAACGCATCTAAAACTGAGCTTATGTTGATCGGATCGAGGCAAAGGCTAAGCACGTTTCACAACCCTCCGTCACTTATTATTGACGGTGCACCTATAACTCAAGTTACCTCTACGAAATCTCTAGGTGTTCATATTGATCAGACTTTATCTTGGAATGTTCATGTTGAGACTTTATGTAAGAAAATCGCGTCTGGTATTGGAGCGTTGAAGAGAGTGAGGTCTTTCGTTCCACATGAGACTCTCCGATCAATCTTCATGTCTTTAGTACAGCCTCACTTTGATTACTGCGATTCTGTCTGGGGATGTTGCGGCAAAACCCTAGCCAGTAAACTTACAAAACTTCAAAATCGCGCTGCGCGTATACTCACTTACTCGAACTATGATGCCAACGCTGATAACCTTATCCAAAAACTTGGATGGATAAAACTTGATTCTCAACTAACAATCCATAAGGCTGTGATGGTTTATAAGTCGCTTAATGGTCTTACTCCCGATTACCTTAGTTCTAAATTTGTTGACCGTAGTAGCGTCTCCAATTACTCCTTAAGGGACACAGAGGGCAAACTAGCTATCCCACAGCCACACACAAACTATATGAAAAATAGCTTCAGCTACACTGGAGCAGTTCTTTGGAATAATTTACCAATCGAATTGAGGCAGGCTGACTCCCTTAGAGCGTTCCGGGCTGGCTGCGAGCGTTTCTTTTCATCAAGTTAATCTATAATTCTATACACGGCACTCATGTAAAGCAGGTTTTTATTTTGTCATCTAATATTATAGTTATATTTATTGATTACTTAGAACAATTTTGAATAATGTAGCTGTAGTCGTTGTATAATTTGTAATAATTCTGGTAATTAATTAGGTTTTTATAGTTGCGACTGATGAGTTTACCGTGTCTAAATAAAGTTATCCTATCCTATCCTATCCTAACCTAACCAGCCCCCCTCCCCAACCCCCCCCCCCCCCAAAAAAAGTATCTTTTGCAAAAAAAATCTCTAAAACGTCACGCTTTTAAAAATCATGGGAAAGTGCGGCAAAAATGGCGCCCCGTTTGGTTCATGATAAGGCTAGTCAGAGAAATGGATTTAGTTCTCAATCGATGACACTAACTGTTTTGCAACGTTAAAGTTTATAAACACGAAAACTGCGTGACATTAAATGAAGAATTGTTACGTGCCTCTAATGGCCCGGCCGAACGCACGCAACATTTCAACGCAACATCTTGCAACATTGTTGGGCACAACATGTTGCATACGTTTGGCCAGCTTGTTGCGATATGTTGCAACATGTTGGATGATGTTGGATCAAATTTTGAAAACGGTCAAATTTTTCGTGTAACATTTTGGATGTTGCATGTTGTACTCGTTTGGCCACGTTCACGCAACATTGTTGCACCAGGGACTAGGTCCACTTGTTGCGCGCCAGGGGCCTGGGGCACATAAACATTGACAAGTTGCATTGAAAATGTTGAGAATGTTGCGTGCGTCTGGCCAGCCCGATCATCACTTAACGCAACATCATGCAACAATGTTGCAAGATGTTGCGTCGAAATGTTGCGAGCGTTTGGCCAGGCCTTTTCAAGGTCAGTTGCGTGGAAGAAACAGCTGTGCTATGTTCAGGCAACTTTTTCGATATTTACAGTGACATATTTTACAATACAAGACTGATACATCACCGATACACTAGTTTACTTATAAGGTAACTTGTCCAGTCCACAAAAGGTGCTATTTCCCGAAGACAGGAAAAAATCTGCTTGCTGGTGCTAGAGGGATTTCTCTTAATAATGAAAAATGTACGAGTTTTAAAACAAAAACGTAGTCTCAGCTACTGGAAGAGCTGTTTGGTCAACAAGTCCACAAATCTGTTGAAATATATATCTTTGTCCTCGTCTAATTCTCAATACCGACAATTGCCTTTTACTTAACTTGCCATCTTCTGAGACATCCCCGTCCAATTTATCCTCGCCGAATCTTTGCTTTACACACAACTGTGCAACGCTGCGATGAAAGCAAATAACCAAAGAAAAAAAGATAAGAAAGTAGCTCCTCAAGAAGTAGCCACTCAACAGTCTATTATAAACCACATGAAAATTCACTGTAATCAATTTCCAGCTGTATCAAGACCGCAATGTTACTTGGAATAGCATGATCACCAGAGTGTTTTGCAGGAAAGCCAAACTGTTTGCAATAAATGACATTTGTCTTTTCCAAAATGCCACGATCAATGTTGTACACAGTGTATTGAATATAGGACCAATCAAAGACTCGAAGCGACTTACCAGTTGTAACATCATTTTGGACAACATTATCCCAGTAGAGGAGGTGGCATTGATTATATTATGATTTCTGCAGGTCTTGATACAGCATGTTTAGCAGATTCTGTGCAACTTGGAAAGCCACAAAAAGAAAATTTAAGGTCAACCGCTACCTTCTTAGTGTTCTCCTCCACTCTAATGGCCACTGGGACAATAAATCTGTGTTGCAGCAAAAAGATGATAATACGTATTTGCCATGGCACCAAGAACACACTTTTTTTTTTGTTGTATGGCACTACTGGATGCAAAGAACATCTTGGAGACTTTTTTCAAAAGTACTCTTTATCCGATCTGTTTTTTTGATAGATAAATTTGCGGTGGCTTCTGTCCACATTCATCAGAGCTATGAAGATCGTTATTGCTCGCGCTGCAAGAGCTGTTGTCTCGTTCTA
>NC_090886.1:54876340-54901340 GCF_036669925.1 Montipora capricornis
TTGTTATGCAGTTTACAAGTATATTAGGAAGTGAAAGATGCCCCCATCCAGATAGTTCAGACCACAACATCGGGGACTATGTCCCATACTCTTACCAAATAGCGAGTGGGTTCTTTAATGTCCCATACTATTCATTTACATATTAGAAACCACATAAGATCAGTGTTGTAATATTAAGCCTTATTATATGACTAGCTCAGTGAGCGGTCAAGATGAACAAATTGCATGCTGTGATTGGCTACCTGAGCGGGCAAGATGGAGCTTCTATACTTCCCGCTCAGAGCAGATAATTTTTTGGGTGTTTTCCCGTATAATACATCCTTTATTGACCAAGCTTGTTCAGTCAAGATGACTGGATATTGGCCTTGTTCTATTTTTGCGTGTTTACGGACCTTGACTTTGTTTCGGTCCATAAGTACCCAAAAAATGAACTTGGCCAATATCCAGCAATCTTGATCTCACACTTGGTCAATAACCCATATTTATTATATAAACACCAATGAAATACCACATATGTGAGCTTTCTTATGAAAACATGATATCTTTACATATGAATATAACATGTTATCTTAATTTACATGTGAAAAGATCACTGTGGCTATGGTTACATATAAAAATTGCCCCTTTCTATATTAAAGTGAAATGATCTAGTATTTCATTGCTGTTTACATAATAAAAAGAATATTACATGGCCGCTTGGAGATACAAAATTTCTCTTCTCATGTTCAAGAAAATTTCACTCCTTCGCTTTGCTCACTCCTGAAATACTTTTCAACACTCGATGCGAAATTTCGTATGTAATATCCTCTATTTATTATATAGATATTGATGAAATGCCAGGATTTCTCCTTTTACTAAAAAATCATATCTTCACCGCACGCAGTGAACATATCATTTTTATCTTTCACATGTGAGGATATAGGTGTTGTCATGGTAACCAACACGTTTAGCCAATAAAACGCGAGCTTTCTCTTCATTGTAAGATACTTTTGTGCTTTAATATAAGATTATTCTTCTCTACTACATTAACATTTTTGTTGCAAAATTTTACATTATCATGATTTGTTTTTAATAACTTTCATATCTTGTTTCATGTTACACAACATGCGTGTTTTAGCGGTTGGTGACCACTTTCTCATCATTTCGAAACTGAATAAAACAAGTTGTTTTAAATCTAGACATTTCATCAATATCTATAGACTTTATAATAAACAGAACATTACACGGCCGCTTGGGGATATGAATTTTATCTTCTCATGCTGAAAGTATCTCTCACTCGCAGCACTCAAAGATAAAATTCGTATCCCCGCGAGGCCATGTAATATCCTCTATTTCTTTAACCTAAGCAAAGCACATACCAGCTTTCTCTAAAGTTTGCATTCAAAGTTTAGGAGTTTCTTGTTTATCACCAGTAGTCAAGATCAAATGTAGGTCATTTTTGTAATCTCTAATTTTGTTTTCTTTAATTTCCCTTTTTTTGCATTTACTTTTTTCAAGGTTTCTTTGTTTGTAAACCATGCTCTTTCTTTTAGTTTTTACCACCAGTAATGTATGTAGCTGCCAGTTAGCTGAATAAATCGTGCTACCCTATGATACTTCATAGTGTTGAACTTGTCAACTCCAGGGGCACAGCTGTTAGAATCAATAGCAACCTTATCCTCATTTACCCGTAGTTTGAAGTTTGAGAATAACATGAAACAAAAATGAACACTTGACTATACCTTCTATTCAATGCAATCCTGCTCTTGTATGTTAAATTTTCAAGGATACCAGAGATAGATGAAGATTCTGGTTTTAGGAGAAGTGAGCGAGGAATTTCAAACAGACATTCTCCTTTCTTTATGTTGTCCACAGCTATCATACCATAGCGATGGCATGATCCTTGAAGGCTAACTTTAACCTTTATAGAAAATAATAACATATTTCTGTTACTCTGAAAATCACTCAGATAGTTGTCATTGTTTTATCAAAAATAAATCATGCTCTTTTTAAGTCTCCAAGGTTGATGACTGTAGTTCAAATTATTTTAAATAATGTTCTGGGTTAAAATAAAGGATTACAATGTTTTCAGGTTAGGTAGCACACTTACCAGAACCTGTGACAAGTGTATACACAGGGACACCTAACGTCAATTTTCAGAAAATATCTGTTCGGAAGACGATTTTAGATCTAGAATTTTCGAAACCTTTGTTGTAAAATTTCTTGCTTGCCTGCCTGTCCTAGGATTTTCGAACATCTAAAAGATGGTATAATTGCCCATTTTTAAAGGATTTTTTACCCTAAAAAGGTCACCTAGAATTTTCGGGAGCTTTTTTCTGGCTGAAATTTTCGAAAAGGTACGTTTTGATCCCTATAATTTTCAGATCACTAGACTTTCAGCTAGGAAATCCGAAAAGATAAAATATTTTTAGGGGATAAAAATATGCCTATATCTACTGTTTAATTAAATACTAAAATACATTTAACAATGCTATGTTTAGTGGTTTTGAACTATATTCTCGTTGGGTGCCCCTGTATACAGTGTAGATCAAACCTCACATCATTTTCTCTACATTTTCCCTTGCTTGGGGTACCTGTGGAACCCTAACTAAGCCAAATGGTGCTTTCCTTTCAAAAAAATTACCTGACAACAAGATCTCTAAAACTTCACATTACTATTCGAATGGCACTTTCTGATTGCACTGATCCGCTTCAAGCTACAGTACTGTGCAAAAAGAATGCAAACGAATTTCGTCGAATTTCGGTTATTGTTCTCTCGAAAGTTCGCCGAAATTTCTGTCAAATTTCGGTGGGAAAGGTGTGATTTTTTGGGCGAAATTTCGAAGAAATTTCACTGAGCCACACGAAAATTCGAACGCAGGACGAAAGTTCGCAAATTCAGCAACGACATTTTGGTTGGAGTTCGTACGTAATGAAACGAAAATTCGCAAATCCAACAACGCAATTTCAGTTGGAGTTTGTACGTACTGAAACAAAAATTCGCAAATCCAACAACGAAATTTCGGTTTTCTGCTCGCGCCGGTGATGCAATTTTTTCTAATTTTTTGGTCGCGTCGCTAGCGTGCGATGAAAATCGCAATTGTATCCACTCTTGAACTGGCGACGCGACAGCAGAAAAAAGCCGTTGAAAAAAAAATCGTGAGAAATCGATTTAGTTCAATTTCTCGCAATTTTTCCAGTTGTCGCGTCGGCAATGCAAGGGTGGCTACACTTGCGATTTTCATTGCGCACTGGCAACGTGACAAAATTTCAAAAAATTTGCACGTTTAGCCACGGCCTAAAACGAAATTTCGTAAAGTGTTGGTTAGCGTTTCGCATTTTAATGAATGAATGGAATCAACAACTGTACTCTTCTCTCAACCTAGAGTATAATTTGCAATGGTATTTTGGCAACTGTGAATGAGAGTAAGGAAGTTTCCAGTTTTTAATAGGTGCATTCCCGAGCATTATCTTCTCTTACTTTTGCTGAAAGCTCTCGTAAGCAACCACCCTCTATTGTTTTCAATTTTGGTCTCTTGCGAAAATCGGCTCATGTAACCCACCGGCTGTTGTTGCGGCCACTCTCACAAATTCCCGCTTGGTCACTTATGAGGGTTTCGACTGGCCTTTTTCGTACGCTAACTTAAAAGGCAAATGCTTGCTGCGAACTTTCAATATTTCGCTATGTCCCAACGAAATTTCGCTATGTCACGACGAAATTTCGCTATGTTGCAACGAAATTTCGCTATGTCACGACGAAATTTCGCTTGAATATTCACGCGGCCGTTGCGAATTTTCGCTTTCATTGAAACAATAGGCTTTTCGAAAATTCGACGAAGTTCGAATGAAATTTCGTTTTGCCCGAAATTTCGTTATATTTCATCGAAAAGTAGCGAAAAGTGCGAAATTCGTTTGCATTCTTTTTGCACAGTACTGTACCATTCCTTTGTAAAAGTTTCGGCCCAATTAGGGAGAAGAACTTGTCGTGTGCATGAGAAAAGGGAACTACAAATCTGGAGTATGACAGCACACGAATGAGCTGTGGATTGGAATGGGTCTATCAACCATGCAAACGGAAATGGAACTTCTAAAATGTGATTGAATGGCAAAAGCTTTCAGTCCAGCCCACCAAAGTGGACCACCTTCCAGATTCCAGTCGGACTGAACCGAAATGAACCCTTCCATGCATCTGCCTCAGAACCGACCACCTCCGGAAATTTTTTAACTGAATTAATAGAAAGGACCCAAAAGGACGAAATCAAACTCTATTGGTTTACTTGTCGATGTTATTTTTATTTTATTTTCCCTTTTCTGTTTTCATAGGTCAACATGAGTTGCAATCTAAACGAACATCAAGGGCAGATCGGGAGGGGGGGGGGGGGTGAATAGGTGGCTACCCACCCCCCATTTTGGCTCCTTACTTTTCCATTTACCTGCTTTACATTGTATTTTTATTTTTGCTGGAACAGACACTGTTTACCTGACAAGAAAATTTTTCTTAACACTATATTAATAATATAAATTACTGAATTCTGATTGCCTGAGACCAACGGCATATTTTCTAAATCCCGTGGGCACCTTTTGGTAATCAAGATGACATGATTACTTATAAGTTATATTTCTGTTGACAGCATCGATTTATTGAATTGAACTTGAAAACATGTTAAGTTGATCATCATTTGCAGATGCAACAGCTAATCCAAAGATAACTCGCCATTGGTTTGCAACCCTGACCCCAAACAATAGCTAAAACAATAGAGAGAATGACATTTCATTGTTTCCTGCAAGGGTTGCGAACCAATGGCGAGTAGTCTTTGGATCGGCTGCTACACTACCCATCATTTGTCGCGGCATTGAACGGGCTTTCCTCGATAATTTTGCTATTTATGAGATAACCATGAAATCGCAATGTGCCCTTGTGCAATTAAGGATTAATTTCACTTGTATTTTCAAATGAAAATACGTTTGAAATTAGTCCTTAATTGCACAAGGGCAATATGTACTGTATTTATGTTAATCTGGCACGTTCACATTAAAATGAGTCTTACCCATCCGTGAAATGTGGATAAATAAAGTACTACTACTACTACTATGTGATTACATATACACAACATAAACAAAGTCAAAATGGCAGTCGAAACTATCTGGACTTTTTTTAGAGTATATGCTTCGATTATTTCAATTCACCCCCCTTAAAAAATATTCCTAGATCCGCTACTGAGCATGCAGGTCTCATTCCTGTCATTAATACAGTAAGGGGCCCAGTTCTCGGCCGGGTCCAGTTCTCGGCCACTTTTTGTTCAACGTTTATTTTTAGCGCCGCAAATGAATCTGAATAAAATGCCATTGCTTCCAAAGGTAGCTTTATTCCTTGTCTTTCGTCCTGCCGAATTTTGAGTTTACAGCTACTATATACTGTGAGCAAATCGAGGTGACACGAAGGTAGGTGAATTTGATTTCCACGAAAACGTGTTTGTTTACGGCTACTCGAATTACAGGTAGCAAGTCAGTTCGATCGAAGGTCGTTTCGATCGACGTTCGTTTCGATCGAAACCAAAAGTCAGTTCGATAGAAGACAAGAGTCAGTTCGATCGAAGAGTAAATGTTTATAAAAACTACAGTTTTGCACGCGTATAGATAATAATAAAAGTTCTATTGTTGTGTAATGATTGCGCGAAGTAATATGAGCGATGCGGAAAGGCGGTGTTCAATTGATTTCCTTTGTTGTCGGCGTTCCTTGAAGACCTGCTTCAAGAATGTGTTTTGAACAGCTCCGAAGTTAACTGTATCAGGAAATATTTTTAAACAGATTTGATAAATAGTAAGTTCAATACACTTAAGCAATAGTTACAGTCTTCGATCGAACTGACTTTTGTCGATCGAAACGACCTTCGATCGAAACAACTTTCGATCGAACTGACTTGCATTCGAATTACATGGTCTAATTCAAGTTTGTATTTTATCCGTATAGGAGGCCCAAATGAGGCAATTCTTGGCGTAATGAACGTAGAGTGATAAAGCTTTCTGTTAAATATAAACTTTTCCTGGCCTATTTTATTCTTTTACCTAAATTCACCCCTCAATATTTCCTTAGTACTTCTGCATATTTGCTATTCTCGGCCACCCTGCTGGCCGAAGACAACAATAAAAAGTGCTCATAGTTTTGTATGGAGTTTTCTTGTCAAATCATTTGTAAAAGTAAAGCTGTAATGGGGTGGCATGTTCCGACAGTAGCTATAAATTAAAATTATGAGTTTTGACTTACCGGACCCCGTTTTGAAATACCCAACTCTTTTTTAGCCTCGCTTGCCAGTGTATTTACGAGAAAAACTAGGTGTGCCAAAAACGTCCTTTTCTAACGTGAAACAAAGCTCGTTAAGGGTACTTTGTGGTCGAAATATCAAACACAAGCCTTATTAGTGACTTAACAACAAAAATTGGTGATAAAACGTTGTTTATTCCGAGGAATCGAGCGCACTCTTTTGTGGCCGAGAACTGGGCTCGCTGGCCGATAACTGGGCCCACGAACGAAGCCTCCATTTTCGTTATTACTCGGGAGAAAACAGCGTTGAGCAGTCGATAGCTTTACATGTGTGTGTAAACTCAATGCTGAAGCTAGTTGTCTTTGAAATTTCAAGTCCTTACGGCTATTCCAAGGTAAGAAATACAAGTTTACGTTTTTTGTGGCCTAGAACTGGGTCCCATACTGTATATAAAGCTAAGCTAAAAAACTCCTTGAAGACAGGACCAAGGAAAGATACAAAGAAAAATTATTTTCATCGTTTCATACTAACCTTGTCGCTTAAGCGTAAACCGTTAACATTGCACCAAGAAAGAAAGCTGTCCAAGGTTTCATCCATCCCGAGCATCCTTCGTGGATAGGTGGTTTCAGAGGCTACAGAAGGAGTGGGTCACGGTAAAAATTTAGCCTTTCTGGAGTAGGGTTGAAATGAAACGTTTTCATAGCAAACGCCATTAAAGTTGGATGTTATTCTTTAGTGTAGCGTTTTTTTCATTTCCTTTTATAGAGCCTTAAAAGGTTGTTTTTTTTTTTCAAATTAAACACCCTTTATATTTTTTTTACGTACAGCATTCAGGAAACAAATCGCATCCAAAGCCTACCCTACAATGGAGAAGAATTGACCTTACTCTTGATCCAACATGGCGGACGAAGCTGTTCGTTGATGATATGTCTCTTCTTGGTCTTGTTCCAGATTACGGCAGTGACTCCAGTAGTTCTTCTGAATCTGATCAAGATGACAATAATGTAGCCGATGAAAGAGGAGATGCTGGTAATTGTAAATATGTTGATAGTAAGCCAGAGGAACCCCAGAACAATCAAATACCACTTCCTTTGCCAACAATAGATCTCGCCGAAATTTCAACATTGAGCACAAAGGATTTAAACCCGCGAGCATGCCAAACGTCGTCCGTTTTCTTTAACCCATATCTTGCTGCAGAGAAACAGAGACTTTCCGTTCTTGAGAAACACGTACATCTTTCAGAGAGCAAAACAGAAGATCCTCGCAGCAAACAAGTGTGTTTCAAGTTTCAGAAAGGTCGCTGCAGATTAGGAGACAAGTGCAAGTTTTTCCATGGCTTAATAAATGTACCCAACGCTGAGCTTGGCATAGCCCCAAACCTTACAAATACAGCGACGAATTATGAGCCAGACAAAGATGAGGACAGCTGGGAACCGCAAAGGAGAAAAAAAAGAAAAACAGGCATCAGTGACTCTCTTGTCCCACCAAAGCGCGCGATGCAAGCTTACGAAAAACAAAGAGAAAGTGAAAAACCTTGGTCAAGAGCATGAAACTTTTCCTGGATGTATATCACTGGAAAAAATAACAGATTCCCATTTTTGGCTATTTTAGTGCATTTAAAGAATACCAACAAAAATCCCAAATTTGGAAGAGTGAGACAAGTCCCAGTCAGGGAACTTGGTTGGGAATTCCCTGGTTGGGACTTGTCTCACTTTGCCAAATTTGGGATTTTTATTGGTATTCTTTAAATACCCTAAAATATCCAAAAATGGGAATCTGTTATTTTTTCCTGTGTATAAAACAAACTTATTGGGGGAGCTTTATTAATTATAAGAATGTTTTTTTTTTCCACAACTGATGAACGACTTGCTCTCCACTACCACTTGCGGCAGTGGTGCCAGAGAGAGGGACAATTTTTGCGGTTTATTTTTAGTTGTAGAAGGTTACTTTCCAAAAGCATTGCGGGTTTATTAAACTAATGAAAAACTTTTCTAAGCACAGTATACTTGCAGAGTAACTTTATCTTTGTGAATGTTATATAAAACCATTACGTTGATGACAGTAATTATAGGAACGGTCAGTATAAAGTGCAGACTGCAGACTGGGTCTAAAATGCAGACTGACGCCTAGGCCTAGGCCTGGAAAAGAGGCCTATTTTGCACCATAGTCTGCATTTTAGACCCTGTCTGCAGTCTGCAGTCTGCATTTTATACTGACTGGTTACAGGAAGAGCATGTGTAGTTGCGTCTATCGTCCAGTTCATGTTCCACGACATCCGTTGGAACTAAATCTACCAAGCTATAGCTGATAGTTCCATACTGCATCCATCGCAGGCATCTGGTTTTCCTACACACAAAGCCATTTGGAAATCAAAAGCAGCTGACGACCATAGATGGTTTTCTCCTGACGTCACAGTGGCCATGTTGGCACACAGAACAATGGGGAAAAAAGTATTTTGGGAATTTGACTCTATTAATTTATAATGCAAAAGATGAGCCATAATTTGCTATTGTTTTGTACACCAGTATGGCTCTCTCATCACGTAATTGAAAACCATCTATACAGAACAAAAGCAAAAAAGATTCAACACAGCAGTTTAAGGTTGGAAATTAGTTAAACAACACAAATGGAACGAAGTGCGCGGAAACTCATTGATGTGGTTAACAGTCCATTGCTATTGCATGGTATTGTTGTCTAAGTGTTAAAAATACTCAACCTCAAAATAGCGCAATTGGCGAGGAAAATGAAATTAATCATTGCTTTAAACGTTATTCTTAGAGATTGCATTTTTCAAAACTCTGTGGCTGAGGTTTCTGTAAAAGGTGGTTACTGGCCGTCTACAGCCGCCTGCACGGCCTCTTTTATCCATTTGTTTAGCTTTAGACCAGGCTCTTGTGTTTGGGTTCGAGCTGCGATCAACACCGCCAGGAGTTAATGAGTAGCAGCTTGCCTCTCCCATACATGCATGTCCTATCAGTCAACCTTTGCGTGCCTCTTTCTATTTTTAGAATGCCACAAGTTCCTCGGCTCTGTACGTACTGTTTAGAATTGCTAATCAGAAAGACCAAAATACCACAAACAATGTATGCAAATTGTGCAAATTGATGTAAATGTGAGTCTCCTGCTGAAGGGTTGGTTCTAAATATAGAAAGATACGCGGAAAGGTTGACTAAACTCAAAGATATAGTGCATAGGGAGGCTCCTATACTCATGGGTTCCTGACACCGCCTAGTCCACCATCGCCAGCCGCTTATGGAAAAAGTTATTGAAACCTCTGTTCTGTGGTAGGTTTTATTACCCATGCTGTTTGCAAAAAGTTGGGCACAAAGTTCCCAGAGTTGTGCCGTGATCTACGAAGGAAGTAACGGCTGTGATGGCCCCGCCAGCAACTTAAAGCTTGATAAACCGATGTAAAATATTAAATAATTTCCATGAAACGAATCTTGATTGCCAGGCCTTGTGTACCACTTTGCCTCAGAAAAGGAAGGCTACGTGAAACTCTCAGTTGATTTCCCCTCCTACAGCTGAGTTTATCAAACTGATTTTAGCTTTTGGATTAAAATATTTAAAAGTTTTCCCAGAAACGAAAGTCCGAGAATTCTGCAAATGCAGCTGGAGGACTTTCAACGTAATCAATTTTCTCATCAACCAATAACGTATCGGAACAGGATTCTTGCATCGTGTTTAGTGTCGAAATCTGTAAGAGGTCTTCTATCGGTTTTCCGACTTTTTCTGGTGGTAGTTTTGGAATTTCCAATCCTTTTCGCCAAATTGGTTTTCTACGTATATCCACTATAACGATCTCTTCTTCAAACTCGTCGTATTCTTCATCAGAATCATCTTCATCTTCATCTACGGACGCAATTACTTCCGTTTTGTTGAGTTTGTTTTTTTCCTTCTGGACTTTCTCCTCTTTTTCGTTTACTTTGGATACTTTTCTTTTTGGTGCATAATCGCTCGGATATTTCAACAATTCGGCAATGTGGAGAATGTCCACATCATTAAGCTTTTTCTTAGAGGATTCTACCTCTTGCTTTTGCTGTGCCACAGCAAAACCGGGTTTTTCAAATCGAGGCTTTTCCTTCATGACAATCACGAACTGCTGTTTAACTCGGGCACCGGCAGATTTCGTGAAATGTTCGATAAACCTTCGGTTCTTGTTCCCTCTACCGATTATCTTCGACGACACTGAGAGCTCGTATACCGTGCTACAATGGTCGTTCCAACTTGAGATAGAAAACGACTCTGAAGACATCTTTGAAACTGCATACAATTTGACATTACGCAAATTGACATCATTTCTCAGGAATACAGATGGGTGTTTGGCTGCCATTTCAACCAGGCTTTGGTTTTGTTTAGACCCCTTTTCAAAATTTGTTAAACTTGTTTCTGACGTTACCACTGTTTTCTTCGTAACTCCCAATCCACCTCGGTAGCTATACTCCATAACTCCAGAATTGCCGCAATACAAATGACTTAACTAAAGTTATTCGTGCTGTTTTGTGTTTATTTGGTCTCACTCGAATGCGTTTTCTCCAAACCTCTAAAACGCTTTTTGTCAAATTTATGTAGGCTAGATCAGTGAGTTTGCGTTCTATCCACTTGTAAACGATTTCCTTTTGTTTCTGGTCGAATTTCTTCACGTTTGCAGCCAGTACAGAACACCTTTACAGGCCTGAAGAAAATAATAAAACAGACCTTCAATCGATAATTAAATCATTACGATTAAATATGTTAACGAACAGTTAATTGGTTCTTCCCTTGGTGATGCGAATGACTCACCGTTGATGCCTTCAACTTTGGTAAGGTTTTTGAGTAAACTCCGAGGTTTAATTTTTGGCCAAATCTTTGCATGCGTGAAGATTCAAGGCACAATAAATCTACCCGAGGAGAGTGTTCAAATTTCTAATCTTATCTAATACTTTGTTATATTACGTGCTTCGTCATCTATTGCATTGGTTTGAACACTATGATGGCAATTAAACTGCATACAAGCAATAAAAGCAACAATAACGATCAAGGGAGCGAAAATAGAGGTCGCCCGCAGAGAATATTCCGCACAGGTTCGCACAGAATGAACTGATCAAATCAGTTGACTTGCCGACATGGTCGCAGTGCTATAATTAAGATTTCGCGCCATTTTGCATAATGCAAAGCTGTTCCGTGAGAAAAGACACAGGGTGCCTTTTCCTTCGTTTATCCATTTCCCGTCCAGTGGTGTTTGGTCTTCTTTCACTTTACGGCAAAGAAGAAAAGGATAATTGAAGTGTTAATGAATGACAACTGTGGTTTCCATAATTACCTCACATATGGAGGTATTTAAATTGTTAATCGATTTTAGCTCATCATACAAAGCCGATCGAGGCGACAGTTTGAATGGAGTTACATCACACGCACTGTCACACATGATGTCAGGAGCAAAAATCGTCAATCACTCTAATACTTCTAATATCATGTTGTGTTTAGCAAATTCAAAAGGACAGAGGGAACCAATATCAATTAGGAATAAGGGTGGACTGTCTGACAATCAGTCACGATAACGAAACAAAGGAAAAAAACAAATCACCTAAAAATAAATATAAAAAAACAAATCAATTATTATTTGTCAAAAGTCAAAAAAATGAGAAGTTACTGGAACAAGATTTGTATCAATGTGGTCTGATGGGTTTTAGGAATCAGACGAATCAGACAAGAAATCCAAACGGTTCCTGCATTGAACCGCTTCAGGGTCTTACTAACAGCTGGAGTTATCTGATTTGGTGTTCCTTCGTCAATTTTATGTTTTTGGTCGCGCTTAACTCGTCTTTCGCCAATATAATTTCTTTGCCGTGTTCATTCGTGCCATTTTTGGGCTAGAATATGGCTCCCCTTGCTGCTTTCTTGTCCTCTTTCTCTACATTTGTCATGGACGAGAAGAACATTGATGCAAAAGCATTTTTAGTGACAGGTTCCCGGTCTTCAAAAAAACTAAGAAGGAGTGTTTCCTTCTTCATGAACAATTTGGAGAGCAAATAACACATTTGTTCGTTCAAACAGAAAACGTGACTGTGTTTAAGTGCCAAGTCTCAAAAAAAAATGGAAGACATTGAGTTCGAACCGGCTTCGAAACTGGAATTTGCCTTGCTTGTTCTTAAAGTTATCGTCAAGCTACACTGAATCCTACATTCATACAAGAAAATACATAAACAAATAGTCGTGTAGTTTCTTACCTTTGTAGGGAGTATAGGTTTCAAACTCCTTCAGCCATTTTGCGGGAGTTCGTCTACGAGTAATTTGCAACCCAACGGACGTATTTCATTGCCTTACTAAAAAGCAGAAATCACGTCTAAAGCAATAAGTTTCAGAACAGTTTTTAGGAACAAATCACAAGACATAAACCACTCTTAAGGACAAAGGCAATTGTTATTCAAAGTGAAGGGATGTCATCACAAGAACGAGATAGCTGTTACTGTTTGCCCAAAGTCGAATTGCCGACCAATTCTTTTAATCTTTCACCAAAGATCCTTTGGAGTTATCTTTGGGTAAGCTCGTTTCTCTGTTAAAATTTGCTTGAAATTGCTTATAATATCATGGAAATATCCCGTGACTGAGTGCTTGAAAGAACGTGTTTTCAGTTTTAATTAGTACCTGTGATGGGTTCACAGGGGTCAATGTATTCTTTAGGAATCAGGGCGGTTAAGTTATCAGTGTGATGCAAATACATTGTCGTATTTATGAATTCTGCTCAAAATACTTTAAAAGTAAAGAAGAACGTGTAGAGAGTCACTTGATGACGAATCTTAAATGAAGTTAACAAATTAACGCAAATCAAATCAAATGTTAGTTTTTGAAAACCAAATGATAATCAAATTGCAGTGCTCTATTCTGCAAAAGTGGACTGGCATCCCATCCAGGGGGGAGTAGAAATACTCCTAGTCGCTTCATGCTACAGAAACCGGAGATAAGCGCCGGCCTGATGGGCCTTCTAGGCTCGTAGCAGACTTTATTCTGCAAAACGAGACACTTTCGACAAAGTTTAATCTTCCATGGTACAAGCGCTCCATCTGATTAAGAGCCTCTCCCCTCCCTCCCTGGGCTCCCTCCCTGAACAAAAAAATGTGCAACTTTTCTTTCTCGCTAAAAACAGAGAAACAATTATCAAGTGGAACTTACACGCTTAACGCAATGGCATTCATAAAAACCATCTTGAAGTCATCACGATTTTAATCAGTATAATCACGTATCTTCTATTAATCATCCCTACTCCACCTTTCCTGAATCCTCTTAATTTGAAAAAAGAGGGGCGCTAATTATGGAATCAAACATATCATCTCTCGAGAAAGAGTACTCGATTGCCAAGTTATGGTATAAGTGACACAGTTATTTGGCTTTACGGAGAAGGAATTTCTTCAATCACAATTTATAACGAGGTTGCGATTGCCATAACAATGTGGTTTCAGTTTTGGTACATCAATCGTTATTCAGTTGGACGGTTTTACTTTTTCCTCAATTTCCACCCCTTTTTGTTTACAAATAACCCGGGAGAGTTCGCTTGTACTGAGGGTTTTTCCGTCATAAACTGTTGAAAAGTTTGATACATCTAAATCAAGTTAAAAAGGTTGCCTCTAACTCTTTACCGTCGCTTGCAACTACCTGTCCACACGCTTGAGAAAAACATGTTCTGCCAGCCATTGCAGTCAAAATTCAAAGTTTTGACAATCAAACTTCAAAGGTTACCCGCCCACTTTGGAACGTTTTGGCACCACTCCGCAAACACTTCACCGGAAGCAAAGTCAGCAACACTTACGGGCATTTTGTCTTTTGGAGGTTTTGAACACCTTGCTTGAAATTACTACCTAGTTTATTTATTGTAAACGCCATGTCTTGTCAAACGGTAAATAAATCACCTACGATCATTTGCGCAACTGGCGCCAAAACGTTCCTAAGCGGGTGGGTAAACTTTGAAGTTGAGTGTCAAAACGTTGAATTTTGATTGGTCGGCAGAACATGTTTTTGTCACGCGTATGGACAGGTAGTTGCAAATGACGGTAAATGTTGACTAGAATCTTCTAACTTTTCCTGTGCAAGTTTCGAGAGAGAGAGAGAGAGAGAGAGAGAGAGAGAGAGAGAGAGAGAGAGAGAGAGAGAGAGAGAGTTGTGTAGGTATTTGCTACGAGAAGTGGGTATTTTCTACGGTAGCATTTACTCAAGAGTGCGTACTTGCTACATAGGTAAGTACTTGCTACGGGAGCAGATACCGACGGTGGGTACTTGCTACCAAAAGTAAGTATTTGCTACAGTAGCAAATACCTAAGCTACGTATTTGCTACGTTTGCTACAGTAGCAAATACGTAAGCTAGGTATTTGCTACGTTTGTAAATATGAAGGGTGGGTAGTTGCTACTAAAAGTGAGTATTTGCTACAGAGGAGGGCATTGGCTGCAGTGCAGTGGTGTTTGAGCACAATAACGCAAAATATTGGAAACAATCCTGGGTAGAAAATCCTGGGCTGAAAAATGTGCACTGTCTAGTAGTCTTCATAAGAGTAACGCTATTGAAATTAGTATTTCATCTTCATTATGACCCATCTGCCCACACGTAAGAAAGATAAATAAATATATGTATTTAAAAGGCTCTCCCACGCGTTTTAAGAATTTTTCGCATCCTTTTGGAATGGATACTTTTGCCCTCAGTACGAAACAATTTGTTTGTCCAGTGGTCTGCATGAAGAACACGTCCCTCCCCCTTTCCGTCCATGTGTTTTGATCTCAGACTGCAATGGCGGCAACTGATTGTAAGTGAATAGTATAAGTTTTCATCATTCGTCTTTTAAACGTGGAAATTTACATTTAAGATCATTAAATTCCCTTCATGTGTGCTTTCTTTCCAATAAGTCAACAATTAATTGAGAGTGTATTTGGTACATTGAAAATAATCACCGTGGTAGAATCAAAGATATCTTTTTTTAAATTAAGCAAAAGACCACAAGTTTCTATGGTTTATAGGCATGATAAACCACTTAGAATGTTGGAGGAACACGCCTGCGGCTCGTGATTTACGAATTCCTCTCGTGTTCTACCAACATTTTGAATGGTTTATCAGCCTATAAACCATAGAAACTTGTGGTCTATTGCTTTTATATAATAATTCAGAAGACGCGCGATTTGTCCATGAGTTTACTATCACAATAAAACATAGCTGATTGACCAATCAGAGTGCGCGCATCGATTTTGTTATTATATAATCGCTGATAAAGAGGCCGTGTGCCGTAGTACTAGCACTGTTTTAATCTAAGAGCTAATTTTGTGTTCCGATTTTGCTTAAACCGGCCGCACACTTGGAGAAACTAGTGCCGCGCTAATTCCACCGAGAATAATTCAAGCGTACGCAGCGCCAGTACTGTTACCCGCACACCTAGCGCTGTTATTGTGTGGCTTACACGAAGTGTGATAGCCACACTATGCCATCGTCTAAGATATTTATTTGTCACCGAGAACCTTAATTTCTCAAGCTTAATGCTTTTGAATTCTAGGACAGAGGAGTCACAGATTGATTGTTCCCTGAAAAGAAAAACTAATACATTGATTCAGTGAGAATAAAGAAATTTTTCATGAAATCAGTCTCGATAAGAAAAAGTATTTTGTATTACTCCTGACCTACCCACTTAAACTGGCTCATCATCACTATCTGCACTTTTAACCCTGAAGTGACATGAGTAATGACGACAAGAGGTTATCGTCACCAGCGCTAAGTTCGTTTTCTTCAGAAAAGTTCGCAGCGAAGAAAATACCAAACATCTTTGATATTGAGCGCTATTTCCGCATTGACAAATGCGCATAAAAATTAACTCCGCACACCGGGCGAATTCTTCGCGGCAGAGTTAGCGATGCGCTATTTTCGCTAAATGCGCGGGTGGCTTTAGAGTCACATTTCTTACATGCTATGTTTAGGTAATCGCACGCGAATCTTCATCACTAAAGACCTAGTTAAATGTGAGGACCGATTGTGAAGTTCATTTTGTTTCAGAAAGCCGGCTGAGCTAGTCTCCGGCCACAAATCCCAATATATTTGAGCAGGCCATCATATTAATTATTGATAGGATGGGTCGGTACATTTCGCTGACCCCCAGTCCATGGACTACCCAAATGGATTATCCAAATGGACTACCCTAAAAATACTATTTCGAATGAGTACTGTTGATCCATGTGTAAGCAGCATCTCAAATAGTGCTTACTTAAGCCTCAACACCCATTTTAAACAGCATTGTTCAACAGTATTTAAGTCTAAGCACACATTTAAAAAAGGTTAGCTTTCGATTATTGTTGTGATGGCCGATTACTTCATTTAAGCTAACCTTTTTAAAATGGGTGCTTAGACTTAAATACTGCTGAACAACGCTGTTTAAAATGGGCGTTGAGGCGTAAGTAAGCACTATTTGAGATGCTGCTTACACATAGATCAACAGTACTCATTCGAAATAGTATTTTTAGGGTAGTCCATTTGGGTAGTCCATGGACTGGGGGTCAGCGAAATGTACCAACCCTGATAGGATACAGCGACATGTAAAATCACTGAAACATCAGGACTAAAAAACTTGGTTTCGCGGTCCATTCGAGCCACTACTTTCTCAGGCTTCTTTGCAAAGGTGTTCCGTTAAAGTGCATCTATAAACTCAAATAATTTTGGTCTGCAATATTAATCTCCCTGTCAAGAGCAAACATGTTTTACTATTCTCATCTCTGCCGGGTACTTGAAGTAGCAGTAATTTGAACCCACGACCGTATTGTGAGAGGCATGAGTCTATTCTCGAGCTTGCATCACAAACTGGTTTGCAATAGACCAAAGCCGCTAACTCAATGTTGTACTCAATTCAAACCCTTTTGCTCGATAAAATGTTTTGTTTTGTTCTCGGTATTTCCATGTCATTCAAATGTAAATGTTACATTATTATGCAAGTACAATACACAAGGAATCTTAACCCCGGGAGATTTGAATTGGGTAGAACATTGAGCTAGCCGATTTGGTCTATGCGAAATTGCTTTGAAAACAGGAATACAAAGCAGTTTGTGTCGAAGAATCGCGAATAGACCCATACCTCTCACATGACGGTCATGGGTCCAAATTACTGCTAAATCTGCCAAGTTTACGTGGCTTGCATGGCATAGAAAAAGTGAAATTCTACACGATGTAGTTAACAATGATGACATATCTTTCCTTTGGATGGGGAAATCTAATTTGAGTTTAGGTGCACTTTAACTGTAATGATCATCAGTTTAATAAGAAACTTGAATGTAAAAGCTGATAAAATATTGATTCTAAACGTTTTCGATCAATTTGATCATCATCAGAGTGAAATAATCTGCATACGCTCAGTGTTTTTATAGATCAGGCAGTGCCAGTTATGTAATACCTGTTCCCATGGGGAACAAGGTGAGGTCCAGTGATTGCACTTGTTTGTTTAGCTCTGGACGGAAGCGTGCGATGTAAAAGGCTCATTTTATTCTCCATTTTAACTATGAATGGGCGGTGGTTAAAACTTTAAACGTGAACTTGTGGTTAGGGTGTTTTCTAATGTGCTTGGCTGGCCCCGACTGCTTATTAACATGTTTCCCATATTACCTTATTACCTTCCCGTGGGAACAGGTATCACATAACTGGCACCGCCTGAACTATAAGAACACTGATCGTATGCAGATGATCTCACTCTGATGATAATCAAACTGATCGAAAGCGTTGAGACTCATAATTTTAACAGCTTTTACCTCTAAGTTTTATATTTTACTTTTATGGGCGAAATGTACAATCATCAGTTTATTTCCATTGAATTACGATAAGGAACTAATAAGAAGATAAATAGGAAATAACGCCCTCCGTTTCAATTGATTAGCTTCCGCTTCTTAGTGAAAATAGTAAGATACGTAAATTTTCGCAAGGGAAAAGACGATGAAAAATTCAATGACTTCAATTAAACAGCCATTATATATGAGGTTATATATGAGGTTCATGTGAACGGTCTCCTAAGCTGATTCTCTTTTCACCAAAAAAGCACTTGCCCTACAGAAATCGTCATGTTAGTTGATCAACCCCCGCAAGACATTAGGCTTGTTGGCTGCAGTTTACGCATGGGCCGGATTTGCTAACACCAGTCCTATAAATATTTCCAAACTGAGTGTAATAAGGCTCTAACAGGCAGTAAGTACTTGTGCATGTAGCAGCCAAAGGGAAAAAGTGAACGGAATGCAAAAAACGACCTGTAGGGAAATATTTCATATCATAATCAACTTTTAATGCTTAATGTTCTTATGAAAATATTTAGTTCAAGGTGTTAATGAAAATGCATAGAATTTTCAGCGATTAATTACCAATGAGCAATGGTAAAGTTAGGTTGTTGAAACTGAATTGAGTTTCTCGCATAGTTCGTATTTCTGAAGTTTGATGTTTTGGTAAATATTTAGAATGCTAAAGGCTAAAACACTATTCCTTACAAGTAGGAGAGCATTACTAGATTGTGAGCAGTCTCCCTTTTGCTCTACAATCCGCGGGATCAAACGAGCGCAGTTTGCCTGCAGTAGAAGCCAAGAGTAGCGCGGGCCTCGGATAGCGAGTGAAAACTGAGAAACTTTCCAAACAAAAGAGACTGTTGGTAGTCTAGCGCATCACTTGCTGCTGATTTAGCATAAGCCTTATGGTTTTTCAGTACATAAGAAACAGTTTTGGGGAGAACAACGTTTGCGAAATGTGATCCGTTTAGAAAATAAAGTTGTACTTCTCTTTCATGAATACCTTGTGTTTTCTCCTGTGATTTTAAAACCTACATTTGACTAGGGCCGATATGCAGAATCTAAGCCAATTTTAAACAAATGGTACACAGTTTAAGGTATCACCATTGTGAATCGTCTCCATTTTTCGAAGTAACCACCAGTGTGTCTAGCAGTCAATGCTATCCATCTGTAGATAATTACCTATTCGTTTTATAACTTGTCGTAAACGCAATAGCAAAACAAAGGTCCAGTGCACCATTTAGCAATTGGTTCATTCCTTAGCCAAAGCCATGATGAGAACGAAAATGAATGCCTTAATTGATCGGCTTACAGCATCGCAGAAAGATATAAAAAAAAACAATGTGCCAATGACTTTGATTAGGCCATTAGCACTATCAACAAGATACGTCCAGAAATGCACGTAATTAGATGCAAGTGGATTTCAACAAGCATGACGAGGTGTCCACCTGCTCTTTTTCTCAACTTTTACGTCACTAATCTCTCGGAATACAGACAATTAACATCACAAAGTGTCCCTCAAATACTGCTATCCAAGTAAGGATAAACTGCTGCATTTACCCTGACCTAAAAATAACGCTGACATTCACCTTAACCTTGTTAGATATAGATAGGAAATGCCTAGACTTAAAGGGACACTTCGTGTTGGATGTCGAATATGGGTGTTTAGCTAATTGTGTGCATTTCTTGACCTAAAGCCTGGCCAAACACTCGCAGCATTTCAACGCAACATCTTGCAACATTGCTGGGCACAACATGTTGCATACGTTTGACCACCTTGTTGCGTTATGTTGTAACATGTAGGATAATGTTGGACCAAATATGAAAACGGACAATTATTTTGAGCAACATTGTGGATGTTGCAGATGTTGCACTCGTTTGGCCACGTTCACGCAACATAGTTGCACCAGGGAATGCGCGCTAGGTCCACTTGTTGCGCGCCAGGGGCCTGGGGCACATGAACCTCAACATGTTGCGTTGAAAATGTTGAAAATGTTGCGTGCGTTTGGCCAGCCCGTTCAACAAGTCGCAACATCAAGCAACGTGGCAAGACGTTGCGTTGAAATGTTGCGAGCGCTTGGCCAGGCCTTACGTGTATCAACAAGCTTATGATGGCAAGGAGCGAAACCGTAGAGAAGATCCTTGATTGCAATTTTAATCGAAGGGGTGTGTGGGGTGTGGTGGGGAGGGGTGAGTTTGGGCATAAGGTGGCAACGAAATGTGTAAGTTGGAGTAAACACCAGCTTCTATCCCCACCATATAATTATTCTTGATAAATGACCAGTACGCGAATTTCTCCGAGATTTTTTCTCTCTTTAATTCATGTTCATTATTTAGAGCACAATCAGAATTCTCAAGAATAGACCTCGTGAATTGAAGTGCCTGGTTAGTACAAAAACCTAAAAAAAATAGGCTTTCCAACTATTATTAGACACCAAATATCCTTGGGTCACTCTTAAAGAGACTAATGGGGTGATAATTCTCCGAATTTCTTATCAGTCGTGTTATATGGCCTTTTTATAAAACGAAATGAAAGTAGGTATTTGCTGCAAAAGCGCGTATTTGCTCCTTCATTTTTGCGTTTTTGAATAAAACTTCAAAAATGAGCCATTCTAGCAGTTCTTTATCCACGCTCATCGTACTTTGAAGTGACGGTAATATTGTGGCCTGTTTAATTTCTTCGTATGAGGAGTTTATTACTCGTGAGGGATAACTTCTCTTCTTCACGAAAAAACAAAGTGCGTATTTGCTCCTGAAACAGGTATTTGCTACGAAATGGTTTTTTAACGATAAAATTGTTCAAAATTCGTTTATTCCTCTTTAATTGCTTTCAGATAGTGCATTTTAACAAGCGCTAACCTCACCAAAGGAGAAAACAAAGATATGACCGCCGGTTTGACTTTTAAAAAGAAAAAACCTTTCCCAGTCTTTTGAAAAAATCCTGAGCTCTCAAGTCGTACAGAAAACGTACCCTACAACAACCTTTTAAGCAGAAATTGAAGACATCGTAAAAAGAAGAATATTACTGATCGCAGAGGGGTTTCATAGGAATGTCTATCGTTGTCATGACCTTTAAAAGCCGAATTGTTTCCTGAATTTTACGTAATTATTGATGGATGTACCAAAAAAGGAGTATTTGCTACCCTTTTCGGATTTAAACGGAAATAAATTGCACGTCAAAAAATTAACTCCAATCTTTGAGGATTGGATGCCATCTGTGAAATACCAGCTTTTGTAAAAAGTATTAAAGATGTCATTTATATTGCATTTAAATTTTTTGAAGGCATAGGGAAAACAAGTAGCATATACCTAAAGATGAATCTAAAGAGAGAGAGAGAGAGAGAGAGAGAGAGAGAGAGAGAGAGAGAAAGAGCTAGACGTATTGTCACTTTTGACTTTTGTAACCAAAATATGGCACTTCCGTAACGTAAATGGCACTCATGTAACTCGTTTGACACTTAAGTAACTTGGCACTTTGGTAACAATGGCACTTAAATAACATGAAGCGGCGCTTTGGTATCACTATGGCACTTACGTAACATTTATGGCACTTTTGTAACCACTTATCAAGATGTCATTTTTGGCACTTCTGTAACTAATTCCTTATTTTCACTATTTTCCTTAACAAATCCAATAGGTATTGTTACAGTTTCAAATTTCATTTAAAAGAGAAAAGTTTCCCAACCCAACCCTTACCTCGTAGTCTTGTATTCTCGCGTCCTAAAGTTATTAATATTAAAATATTGTGCGCTACACCACTTGGCTGAGCATTTTGAAGCAGGGTTTCATTGGTGGTGTGTGAATCCGGTAAAAAATCCAAGCAATCGCTGATTACGAAATTAACTTTGAAAAAAACTTTAAAATGTGAACTTTACTGCAAAACGTATTGCTTCTTTTGTCATGTTGTTTGGTGGATAAACATGCACCCTAGATGCAAGCCTGAAAATGGGATGACTAAGTCTTACATATTTTTTTCCCTTGATCATTGTTACAAATGTACTTTAAATACATTTCAAGCCCGATTTGTTTTTATAAGCATCAATCCATGCATAAAATCCAAGCATCTTTTTTTTCACGACCGAGTCAGAAGGGGAGTGGGTCTATTCCTGTTTTGACGTCACAAACTTATTTACATTGCATTAACTCTTTGTAAAAATGCATGCAACGTAGATTGTGACGTCAAAACAGGAATAGACCCACTCCCCTTCTGACTCGGTCGTGAAGGTTATCTGGGTTATTGTTACTGAAAACGTTTTTTTTTTGTTTGTACTCGTAATTATAGGTCTTGTGCCATTTTCTTAGTCTAGGAGAGTAACTCTTGATGCTGAAGTCTAAGAGCAGAGATCTTAAAACCACCCACAATGCCCTTCGGGGCCTGCCCGTTTGCGTTCTTTTCCTTCTGTCTCTAAACAGCTGAAAATGGAATCTCACGAACAATTCGTCATTTGCATTAATCTGAAATGCTAAAATGATAACTATTTAATGCTACTTACATGAACTAATGTCAAACGAAAAAGGTTTGTTTAGTACCTTTGGTCATCATTCTCAGATGAGGAAACCTTTCCAAAGTTAACAGCGTCGGACGTTTGCCTACTTTTCAAGGGTAATTGAAGGCGAAATGAAGGATTTTTTTGTTGCACAAGTGCAAGTCATTACGGATTGAAAGTGATTTTAGAGTCATGTAGCAGCTCTCATAACGTATAACGTGATTGGTTTGCAACCCTAGCCAAAAACAAAGACTAAACAATTGAAACAATGACCTAGACTTAAAAGCAATAGAAGCTGCTTACAATACCAAACAATAGCAGCTTACGAGAGCTGCTACACTACTGGATTTTAGGACATATGACTCCTATTATTATTGTTGTTGTTGTCCATTCTTCAATGTCTAAGATGACCATGGCTTCGAGTCAAAGGGAAGAGCGGTGGATGTGGGTCTGGAGGTAACTGGCGAGGCCAATCCGGGCCCTGAAGGATCGCCCACACGTAGGACACGTGTGAGTGGGTGCTGTTCGGACAGCAGGCTTTCGTTGCGCCTTGCTTCGGCTGCATAACTACTTTGGAAGTCTGCTGTCTGACACTCTGAACACATGGCCTGCCCACCTAACGTGGACTTTCTGCAGGTTGCTGTAGACTCTGCAAAGGCCAGCCCGTTCCAGAACCTCCGTGACTTTGTCCTGCCATACGGTGTGGAGAGGTCTGCTGAGATGTGGAAGTGGTTGAACTGTTTAGCGTGTCTGCTGTAGACAATTCAAGTCTCGCAGGCACAAAGGAAGGTGGTTAGGACCACTGCATAGTCGACCTTCAGCTTGGTGATACGTCTGAGTTTTCTCCATCCCCAGATGTTCAGAGTTTATCAAAAGCAGTGCTGGCCTTGCCGGGCAATCCTGTTGCTGACTTCAGCGTCTATGTTCACTGCACGAGAAAGTGTACTACTCAGGTAAATGAAGTTTTCGACTGCCTGGAGGTTATCCCTTCACCGTTATGCGTGGCTCCTGGTATGTCTTTCCTAGCTCAGCCTGGTACATAACATCGGCCTTTTTGTAGCTGATGTTGAGTCCAAAATGGTCGCAGGCTTGTGCGAAGCAGTCCATTTCATGCCGCATCTTCTGCTCTGCACTGGCGTTGAGTGCACAGTCATAAGCAAAGAAGAGTCTTTGATCACAGTCTCTTTCACCTTTGTAACAACCTACGGGCATCTGAGGTTGAACGATTTAGCTACAGTCCTTTAGCAGATGGGGATTCCATTTCGCTTTCACGGAAGGCATCTGTCAGTATTAAAGACGCTAATACCAGCATGATTAATGAAAGTGCACTCTTGAAGGCCAGGCACAATTTACTAGTAAATAAAGCTTGATTCCAACCATTCTATTTAGCGCCTGATAGCATGACATCATCTGGTAAGGACCGGTAAGTGTATATTCCTACTTGTAAAGTAAACACAAGGTAGGAAACAATTCTAGTTCTTGTCATTTCGCTCATATGCAATCCTTTTATCAAATTTTATTTTCGGCCTTTTCAGCACTTTGAATTAAGAAAAACTAGAAACATGCCAAGTGGTTAAACTGAAGCCCTAATTAATACTAAAAGCCAAATTCAGCCCAAGTAAGGACTTCCTGAAATGTAAGACGAATATCAGCGTACGCAGCTTTTTGCGCGTCGTTTTGAAGGCCTGGTACCGAAAATACAGTTCCAGTAGTTGTCTAAGGCCTTTAAGCTGCTATTCACAAAAGAAACGACTAACAATAATAATTATAATAATAATCTTAATAAGTAATGGTTAATCTTTCTATTGGCATTTAAAAATTAATCTGTAAAATTAAAAATCAAGACCACATTGGGACACTGTAGCTTAAATCTGGGCGTGGCCGGTAACATGTGGCCTTCCTTTACCTTGACACGCCCTTGTCAATTACACATGTCAAAAGCACCTGTTGTCATCTTTAAATATTTAAATTTTGTAATTGCACTTTAACTATTCCTGATTTTTTGAAAAGGAATCCTGCCATAATTAGTGCATCTTACCGTCCATAATGCAGCACTCTCTGCTCACATAAGCCCACCACTTAATTTGCACAAACTATTGCCCAAGTAACCCGTGCTGGAACTGCGACAATGGCGCATTCTCTTAAAGTAACTGTACTCAGTACTCTGGTAGTTAAAGCAGTGAGACAGCCATGAGCCAATGCTGAGACCAAAAAAAACTTCCCCGGCTTAAAACACACCCCCAAAGGCAATACCCAAATGAAGGTAACAATGGCCCTTGCTGCGAATTAGATACGATTAGAAATTCGCAATGCAGCTAAAACGTTAAAAATCTGCGCTTAAAAGGCTAGTTTCAAATGGGTTTGAATCCCAATAAAGAAAGGAAACACAAGATATAGTCCACTGAAAGACTTCAGAAATTTGCGGTGTCATGTGCGTACATGCGGTAGGTAATTGCAAATTAAATTATTCTCAGACCCAAGACAATGCAAGGCACAAGCTTAAAACTCACACA
>NC_090886.1:54903840-54911340 GCF_036669925.1 Montipora capricornis
TATCAACTCCGTTGATAAAACCAAAACTTTTGTATGCCACGTCCCCACCGACGCAGCACCACATTCATAGTTTTATTTAGGTTTCGAAAAGAATAACATACTGAAGCGTCCAGAGTCTTGCTATTTTGCGTCCTAAAAGTCAAAGAAACTAAGCCTTTGGACTACACGTGTGATGATTGAGATCTCTTACGCGTGCTGTACTCAATAAAAGGGTGTTGAGTTATGGACAGCGTAAATGGGAAAAAGAGCAGTGTAAACAATAAATTTACATTAGAATACTCTACAGACGTTCAAGAATAGACACGGCCAGTTTAATTATCTTTCCGAACCTCGCAAAAGTTATGCAAGTCTGCCGGGATTGTGATCACGATCCACAAACGCAAGAGAACTACCCTGCTTTTAATAATACGGTTTTTATATGTTACTTCAAATAAGCATCTATAAATGCAGGCACGAAGCGTTGGCTATTTTAATAAACGGTCTCGTCGCGTCTCGTTGCTTCAATGCTTTCAAGTGATAATCACTTTAAGATATTCATGTTAATAGTTGCAAACCGCGCCTTTTTATCAACACACCAAGTCACGCATCCACTGACACTCAGTCGCCTTTATTTTCAAGCAACCAAAGTTGACGCAAACGCAATCGAGATGAAAGGTATGTCGTGTTCTAAAAGACAACTCTTCATGAACTGTGCAATTGAGCAAACGGTAGCCACTTGACTTGACTGCCACACTGTTGGCGCAAAAGCCGCGTGCATGTAGCGTGTCTTCTCTTTCTCAATCATGCCGTGAAATTAATCCGCAGTTAAATAAGTATTTGTTTAAATCACGCAGTTTGAAGTAATTTTACTCTTCTTGGGATTCCAGAGGGGTACATAAATGATAAATGATTTTATAAAATATTTAATCCCACGAAAACCTTTGGTAAAATCACTCCACAAGCGTGAAACTCATCGCGTGCTCGCCACCTTGCAAAGGATAGTTTCACGCAATAAAAGTCGGCTTTAATGATAATGAATCAAAGCCAATCACTTTTGTGGACTTTTATGGACTTTTATGATTTATCTTGGACCATTCTGACTGATAGTAACGAAATATTCGTTTGCAATCAATTGTTGTTTGAATGAGTTTAATGCAAATTTCTTTAATCGCTGCCGAAGTGTTGCCAATTTATTCCTCGTGATGTAACCTCAGAGACAATTTCAAAAAAGCAAAAACTCCACAACAAGCATCATTGGAGCGAACAGATTATCGTCGGTAAAGAGCCTCTATCGCTCTCTTGGCCGCATAGATTTCAAAATGTGAACTGACAAGGGTTGAAAAGAGTGTGATATCATTTAAGCCGACAGGTGGAGCATAACAAACCCATAAAACTCGGCAATTGATGAGAAAAGTCAATGACTTTTTCTAAGAAGACCAGAGAGAATTAAGAAAAAGGAATTTATTTTTGTCAATTTCCCCTTTACCCGTTCTGTTGGCCGTTATTTGGGAAATTGGGAATTGCATGTTACGGCCGTTCCGTTTCCGAATTTGCATTGTCCCGTTTTGCATTGTCTTCCGGCGTTCCAAGATCATGTATCTGGCCGGCTTCCTCTTCAAGTGCGAACTGGAGGCCTTCTTAACAGCGAGAACATTGGATGTTAAAATGTTCGAGTTAAAATGGAGTTGGGAGACGAGTTTTTCAAACAGATTTTTAAAAACCGAAAGATTAAAAACCCTGTCAAAAGTAGTAATTACCAAATTTGAAGTCATTTATTTACAGAGAGGTCAAGAGGTGTCTTGATTGCTTCAATAGCACTCTTAATCCTTGATACGACGTAGGATTTGAGAAGGAAGCGAATATAAGCTGTAATTTAAACCCTTGAAAGCAGACGTTTGATGTCTCCATCGTTAAACATATTCTCTCGCTACACAGCAGAAAGAGTAAGAAAAACCAGCAGATAAAGAAAAACCGGACCTTGGAAAGGAAACTGTGATGTTATCTACTTGCAAAAACGGTAAACCTTCCTTGAAGTAGCAGAGAATTCGTAATTTCATCATCCGTTACCATACGTTTATGGCCGTCGCATCTTAATCACGAATGTGAAAACTTCGCAAAAGTAAAAGTAAAGCAACCATACTAACGTCGATATCTCGTAACAGTAATTCAACTGACAAATCTGAGGTCGACGGTGCGCTCATTTAACTACCCCCTCGCCGTCAGTGCTCCGTTTTACGGGTATTTAAAGCTACACAGAACGGCAAGACGTCGAAACAAGGATGCGAGATCCGGGAGTCGAACTCAGGACCTCTTGCACTAAGGTCGCGCACTAACCGACTGTGCCATCCTCACAGATCTGTCCGGAAAATCAATCAATTCCTGTACGTTTACAGCCGTTGAAACTTGAAGTCGACTTTGGAAATGATGATCTCCACTCGAACGTTTAAATAATTATTCAGTATACGTTTATTGTGGTCGCATTGAATGTGTTCTCTGATTCTCTTAACACATTTGAAAATTCAGGCTTAAATTACTTTACAGATTTGTATATAATGTCAAGTATGATTTGACTTTTATGTCCTAAACATTTATTTTGCTTTGTTATTTTTATCTACAAGCCTTCTTTAGATGTTGCTGTCCCTGCTGTCTTCGCGGGGAACCAGAGGAGAAGACGCGTGTGAAGGTGTCTTACGGCAGCTCTGGCTCACCAAAACAAGAACCAGAAGAAACAAGGGCTTTGCTCAAACCTGAGGAGAAACATGACGATGCGATAAATGAAAACGGGGATACAGTAAAAGAGAAGGAAGAGCAGCCTTCGCATCAGAATCAAAACGATAACGAAGTGGGAAAGGAGCATAACAAAGAAAATGCCGACAAAGATGACGCTGAGATTACGAATGGAGGCGTTAACAAAGACACCAATGCAGACGGCGAGAAGGGTGAACGAGTGGCGATGAAAACTGTGACAACAGCTGCAACAAAAACGACCAAGGCGGGCGATGAATCATCGAAAAATCTAACGAGAGACATGTTAGAGAAGACACAAAACAAATCAAACAGCAATGAAGACGAGGAAACTGAAATCGTGGAGTTCGTGGACAAGAATGGACGACGCGTAAGACGAAAAATTGTGAAAAAAGTTGTAACAACAACTATTTCAACAAAGAAAGGTTCAAACAAAGATAGTTCCAAACCAGAAACCGTGACTGGTGGTGATAACGATGGTGACAAGTACAGCTCGGTATACAAGAGCACTGTCGTGACTAAAACGACAGGAGGAGGCGAGAAAGGAAGTGTAGTCGAACGCTTTACGACGTCCTCAGACGACAAAGACCCGATTATGGTTGTTAAGAGAGACCGTCAAATTAACATGCCCGATTGGATGGAAGAAGGCAAATCGCCAGGAACAAAGTCTCAAGATAACGATGGTGACAAGTACAGTTCGGTATACAAGAGCACTGTCGTGACTAAAACGACAGGAGGAGGCGAGAACGGAAGTGTAGTCGAACGCTTTACGACGTCCTCAGACGACAAAGACCCGATTATGGTTGTTAAGAGAGACCGTCAAATTAACATGCCCGATTGGATGGAAGAAGGCAAATCGCCAGGAACAAAGTCTCAAGATGTCAGTAATTCAAATATCAGAATTTTTTTGAAATATCCCGGAAATGACGCCAAAGACAAAAGAGAACAAGACGAAATAGCGAACGAGAGCAAGATCCTACCTGAAGTCGCGAAACAAGACAAACCCGATATTTTTCTCCTTGATCTTGAGAATGTGGTGAAGGAAATAGAGAAGGAGAAATCAGAAGTGAAAAAGATGGACCAGGAAGTGAAACCGGTAGCACCAGAACCTACTTCCGGTAGCGATGACGAAGACGAAAGTGAAGACGAAGATGAAGAAGGAGAATACGACGAATTCGAAGAGGAATTAGTAATCATAGAAGTCAATAGAAAATATCGTTATCCCAAGGGACTGGAGGTACCAAAGTCAGAGCCTGAAAAAGTCGGAATACCCATTGAAGACCTCCTAAATGTTCCCACAATGCAATTGGAGCAAGAATCGGCTCCAGATGAAAAGTTGGTGATCGAAGAAAAAATCGTGCCCGTTGAATTTGATATTGAATACACTCCCACGACAAGACTGGACTTTGATTAACAGTACACCTACAACTCTGCAGTCTCATCAAGTAGGTTTCATGGTCGCTATAGATATTATGCTTTTATTTTGAATGACGATAAAGGAATCCGGATTTCAGTACCAAGAGAGTCCCAAAGCGCATTCCCAGTTCACCTTCTTGGGAGCGAAACGTTGTCAATTACGTGGGCTGATTATAATTTTCTATAAATTAATTTCACATTAATCTTTCATGAGGGACCTGTTAACACAGGAACTTGATCAGAAGCCCTTAGAATCACAATAGAGACTAGCACTACCGTAGTTCAAGTTATGTACGCCAGATTTTTTACTGATAGAATGGAATCGATACTACGCAAAGATAAGGGTGACAACTTGTATTTTGGCAGCGAATCTGGAGCAGCTCTTGTGAGACTGGATGGAACTTCAAGGTTGCGTGTAGGTCAGATAAGAAGTATATGTGTTTGGTGAACACTGGAAGGATGCATGCAGTGTTCGCATCATTAAGCTATTGGTAATTTTGCCGGTTTATTAGCATCCGACGGGCTTTCGTCCATTGTTCCACAAGGGATCGTCATCATTTTACACAAAATCTCAGGTTGAAATGGCAATTGCACGTGGATTGAAAATTGATAATTAAGTCGTGCGAGAGTGGCAGTAATAATTTGATCTTTAAAAGTTAAAGTAGCATTGTTTGCAAAACGTGTTTCAAAAGAAGAGTTCAATTTAATTTCGTACATTAACTGATTTAATGTCGGTATCGGTGGATGTCGAAGGTACCGCGCTCTTTCAACCCCCCCCCCCCCCCTCCCTTCCTCTCTGTCAGTGCTCCATTTTACGGGTATTTAAAGCAAAAGCTACACGGATCAGAGGAAAGTCGAAATAGACGTTGAAGTCACAGAGGATCGAACTGGGGACCTCTTGCTCCGAATTCCGCGCACAACCAACTGAGCTACGCCCGCTTCCTTTAACGAATTCTCACGGCTGGACTGGATCTAGCATGAAATGGAGGCTAATGCGGGCAAATCTTTTCAAATGCAAATTAATTTGCCCGCATTAGCCTCCATTTCATGCTAGATCCAGTCCAGCTGTGAGAATACGAAACTGGCCTATTTCCGTAGGTTGCCAAGAGTTAATTAGATAAGGTGTTGATCTATCACTTTGCGGCCTTGCATAGTCACAAATGAATTTATTTTTAGATACACTTTCTGCGCGAAACAAACAAAGGGCCGCCAATTTGAACCAATCAGAAGACGCCATGTCACGCGTGACTGCTTCTGCCATGTTTTTTTCCGTGGACATGACAACTGATTTTCGCGGGAACGGGTATTCTAAGAATAGACTCATTCGTGACTGCGCTGGGGAGTCCACCCATCTCATACGCACACTCTTATCTAATTCACTATTGATGTCGCTCATCAAACCGCGATAAGGAAGTATAAAATAATTAGGATAGTACGCGCACTCTCATTGGTCAATAGCTGTGTTCAGATGAGTATGGAAACACAACTGTGACATCACACGAATTTTGATTGGCTATATGTTGTCAGACGCGCGTTTTGATTGGCTGGTTGGAAATGAGCGTGTATCAAGAAAATCTGTTTCAATCAAGAATCTTCCTTAATTTGGTTCCTTCATTGTCGAATCATTTTTGAGAAATATTTTATAAAGGCAATAGAGGACTTTTTTCCGTGTTTCCATAGCCTCATCTAAACACACGGGGAAGCTGGGAGAATTCTCGACAGTTACGCGAATTTTCCCAACTCCCCCCTCGTGTTTAAATGGAATATTAAAAAAGGTATTTCGCGGATGCCTATTTTAGAACATTAGCCTTGCTATTGCATGTGCTTTTCATGGTTCATAACAAGTGAATGTGACGTGTCCGCAGTGTGATCTACTTAATTTTTAAGTTCATATATGATTCATTTCATATACCATTTCATCATTGATCCATAGATGCTGCTTCAGGATTACCTATGGAATAATAGACCATATTCGTATTCTCGGTATTTGACTGGAACTAGCTTGCAATGGAGGCTAATGCGGGGGAATCTTTTCAAATGCAAATACTTTTTAATATATTCCCCTCCATTGCAAGCTAGTTCCAGTCCAATACTGAGAATACGAATATGGTCTATTGCTTCATTTTTTGACGGTTGTTCGATAGTGTTCTTCTGTCAAGATGGCAAACATACTTAAAGCACAAAGACGTTGAAAGCATTGTAGCTAGATTTCGTAGCAAAGAAATGCGGTTGGTTAAGAGACGGAATTTGGTTTATTGATCGGAGAGAGATAGCAGCTGAGCTTGTGCCTGGTTTTCACATGCACCAGCAAGCAACGCAAGCACGCCGAGCGAAAGATCTCCTTTCCATATGAAAACGGTCTCGAAGCAAGCATACTGACCGGCACAAAGATAACGATTTTTATTTTTTCTTTTGCATGCATCTGTGTATACGTTAGCGGGATACCGTGTGAATAAAGAAGCACTGCACAAGCACAAGGAAACTTGCTACGTCTGGCCTAGTCTGATCAATTAAAGCAACCGTTCGATTTACTGCCGCCATATTTTTTGGTCGAGTCGAGAACAGAGCTTGTAAATAGTATGTTCATGCTTATGCTTAATTCAACAGTCGTTTTCATTTGGTACAAACTGCGCATACTTGCGTTTGGTCCTCCGTTGCTAGTGATAGCCTGAGCCAAGGCTTGACGCAACATAGCATCGCCAAACACGTAAAAATGACTGTGTATGTTGCCGGTAAAATCCGTTCTCAGGTGAAATCCGTCTTTACCTATGTTAAATTGGTGATCCTCATTTTACCTAAGTAGCATACGCACTCATATGAATTAAAGAACCGTTTTTAGAAGCCTAAATTAAGCCTAGAGAAAAATTAGGGTTAGGTTTGGATTTGTTTTGGTTATTATACATAGATATCAATTGACTTATTATACAAAAGTAAATAATAAAAAGAACTGTGTTGGGTTAAGCACGTTCGTCGCTGTAGTTCACTGGTGAAGACACAGGACTACAGATCTGGAGGGTGCGAGTTCGAGTAACGGTAAGTGATTAGTACAGTCTTCTGTTTCCTTACTAAGCATGTTGTGATGTTGAGCCTAAAGAGATAAGTGTAAGAATACAGAAACCGCCGGATAAGATGATACGAAACAGTAAGAAGATATGTTGAGATGGGTAAGGCAATGAGAGTTTGAGTGAAGGTATAGCGTTTTCAATGCTTTTGGGGGGTGGGGAGTGCATATTCAACCTAGGTAAAAACGGATTTAACCAGAGAACGGATTTAACCGACAACATGTACACCGTCCACATATACGGTATGTGTGACAATTTATTCTTGATGCTCCTAATTTTCACTAATATAGCTGACTAT
>NC_090886.1:54916340-54928840 GCF_036669925.1 Montipora capricornis
TTGCAGAATAGGACCTCACGGCATGATCAGAATACTCAAGTCCCATATGAATTTTGTGCTTTCTCCCAAACACTTCAAGTAAGTCAAGAAGACTATGTTGGGTTTAACTCTTAAAAAGAAGCGTTTGATGCGGTCTCTTAGGACTTGGATTTGGACGTTTCGACTGCACCTGTGGTCACTCAGAAAATTGGTGTATCCAAACCTCTTGCGTTCGAATAGAGGACACGTAATTTAAAATAGTACTTTGGTGAGATAACTGAAGCGAGCATTTAGGTAGGAAGGTAGGTAGTTTATAAAAAATAATCGTTACAGCCCTACTAGGATGAAGTACGATAACCTTTACAGACGTACTATATTGAAGTTAAATATGTATGTATTTATATGCAAAGGTACTTAAAAAAAGGAATAATTAAAAAAGGTGTGCTAACGACAATGGCTAACAATAAAATTGTCAAAAATGAACTGTAAGTTCTTAAACGTTGAACTTGAAACTTACGGCTTCTCCGTGTATATGCAGTAGTAGGGTTATGTGGCGGAAGGGTTCAGCTGATGTGATTACTGATCTCTTGACGATCGCCTCTCTCTTGTCACACATAGTTGGTATGTTAAAAAGTTTTGAGGCTTTTCTGCAAGATAGGTCACCGAAAAAGTGCCAGAGGTCTGCTGGTGCTTATATGCGTAGTGCTTGCTTTGCAGACGTTCCAACTGCTCGGAGAGATACTACGGTAAAGCAGTAAACTGTATGAAAAACTGGACACGCTTCCATCGTTCAATGGGCGCTACTTCTTACACTCGATCTCGTAAAAAACGTAAAGAACGAAGCATCTACAATCCTGGTCAAAAGACTTTGGAAAACTTGTCAAATTTGGGAGAAAAGTACAGAATTTACTGCACATTCTTCCATCGTTGTATCAGCAACGCGTGTTCTTCTTTTGCTTCCTTTTTATCGCCCCCTCTCCCTTCTCCTTCCCCCAAGGCAATGTTAAAACATTCGATAGATCGATGAACTAATGTTGATTTCGGAGACCGTGATAAATCCACATCGAAATGGGGGAGGATGGGGGGGGAAGAAGCGCAAAAGCGGGAATTGCCCCAACAGTTTTGACCAGGATTGTAGACGTGCGGATATAACTTAGACGTCCCGTAGCCAAGGTCAGTTTGAGGGTAAAAATAGCTTCAAAAGCTTCGAATGGCGGAGGATGTACATTAAGTTGGTCAATTTGACGACTAGCTAATAGCTTTGGAGGTATTTGGTCATCCTCCAGGCTCGGTAAAAGGAAAAAGAAACAACTTTGATAGCGTCTCCATCTTCACGTGCCCTTATAAACTCTCGTCGCTTTTTCGCTCGACCTCGACAGACTTCCCCTGGCTTTTACGGGAATTGTTCACTGATAGCTTTCGACTTTGTTCTTCATTTTTTAAAAAACAAGAAGCGAACCACGAAAAATCTTCAGTCAAGAGTCAAACGTCGCACGGTCGAAATATTTTGGGGGTCTGGCGCCAAGAACGTCAAAATTAAACGTGACTTGATCTTTGACGTAACCGTCAAAAGTGTTTCAAGAATGGTTATTTAATTTCTACAGCCGAAGATGAAGAAAGCTTTTGGGGACTCAGGGAAATTTTGTGCTTTTCATGAAATGAAAGGATTGAGTCACCGTCACGTATATCTCAGCCCCGCGCTCAGTGAGTCTTTCTATTTTTAGAACGCCACAAGTTCTTCGGTTTTGCACGCACTGTTTAGAATGGCCAATCAGAATAACGTTATTGTCAAACCAAGACAAATGTCTAAAACAATGTAAGCAAATTGTGCAAATTAATGTAAATTGATATAAATGTGGGTCTCCTGCTCAAGGGTTAGTTCTAAAAATAGAAAGATACAGGCAAAGGTTGACTCAAGGATATAGTCTGTATAGAGGCTCCGGGTGATGAGCTCCTGACGCTTTACGTGCACTGTTCACGAACCGCGCTGTTCTTTATTGATTTCAGCCCTTGTCACGCGTCACGCACAAATAGCTTTGCTACCCTCGTCGGGAAAAAGGATATTCAAAAAAAAATGGTGTTTTGGTAAAACGGGCGTTGTATAATAGCAAAAACCCTTCTTCAAATATAAAATGATGGGTTGACGCAAACAAAAGCATTTCCAGATCTAGTGGCTGGACGTATCGTTACCATAAATAAAACAGGCGAAAAACTTTTCTGTTTACATTTTTTTGCTGACAACATCCGCAATAGTTTAGCTTGACGCATAAAATTATTGATTGCGTGACGTCTCTAATTATGACCTTTTTGGCTTTGATATCTAGCGAAATAATTAGCCATCAAAATCTGAGAATTCTTGGGTGGCAAAAGCGCTAATGAGCCCATACATTCTTAGTAATATTTCGAATTTTTAAAGCTTTCTTACTCTTAGATTAGGGAGCTTTAGATCCACGACTACGACGTCAACTAAAACGTCGCTTAGAATTTCGAAACTTCAACGTCACTATTTCAGTTTCTTCAAGTTCTTAAAACTAGCAGAAGTATTAAATGAATCAGTATGAGCGTTGTAGAAGCGAGCAGAGAAAATTCAAATTCGCCCTTGTTTGTTCACGTTTCTCGTAAAACTTGAAATTTGATTTGAATACCACTACTTGCACTTTTGATTTTGCATTTTTTATTCTTTTTTTAAATTTAAATCGACACGACAAAAATGAGACATTTAAAGTGGGTCTAAATTAGTGAAAAAATCTACCGCCACGCGCTCACTAATGGTGCGTTTCTGAAATGCTTTTAACCTGTTCTTCCTTGGTCTGATTGGCTGGGCTTCAACGCATTAGCTCAATTATTTAACGCTATTATAGAATTATCCTATTGCTTTCGACCTCCGTTTACAATCTCGCCACAATCCTGTTTGTTATCCTCGTCATTGGGTTGATCCGCTGCCCAGTTGGAGTACTTTGTTCTTGTGTTATCTGTCCAGACAAATTCACCTTCTTTTTCGTCATCTGAAAGTCCAATCCACGCCTCTCGGTTTAATTTTCCAATTGGGATTTGCATGAATGTGTTCAGCAAAAAGTCGTTTTCCTTTTCTGATTCAATTTTTGCCGAGTGAGCTCCGGATTTTTTGCAAGACTCCTCAGCTTCGTGCCAGGATTTACTCTCGTTGAACAGTTTGAAGCATTTGCTGTCAAACTTTTTTCATACATTGTCGCATCCTGAAATAACTAAATAAACAGGAGGAAGATTGCGCTTCCGTTTCTTTTTTTCTCTTCAAAAGCAACAACAACAACAACAACAGGCGCAGTACATGTACAAAGGCTAAAAGTTCTTCTTTTAACCGTTATTTTGAGATATATTTTTCCATGACCAAAACCCTATCTGAACATAGAAATAATATTATCCTCCGCTTTTGAAGAATTCTAATACATAACTTCTAATTTCAGGCATTCATCCAGGATTACCGCAGGTTAGAATTAAGCTGAGTTTGTTTGAATTGTTTGTTTGTGTGCTTGTCTTTTGTTTGTTTGTTTGTTTTTTTTTTTGCATTCGTTTTTCGTTCGCGAGGAGGAAGAGATTATACCACTTTTGGTTTCTCAGAAGTGAGCTGCCCCAGATATCATATAGGCTTTGCTATATAGGGGCAGCATTTTGCGTATATAAACATGTGTGTGTGCGGCTAAGTGTTAATTAACTGGCAGTCTTACCTGCAGTCAAGTTCACAAGAAGAACTGTTAATATAAATACTAAGGTGGCTATTCTTGTTGAGGATCTGCAAAAAGGCACATTTATGAAAGTCACTAATCAACCTTATAATCCATGAAATATATTCGCTCGTGCGCAGTTGGTTTAAACACGTCACGTGACCGAGTATTCCTCAGCTGAAACTGGGCAATATCCGAAGTTATTAAATTCTCAACCTCGGATAATGCATTTCGCGTGCTCTGATTGGTTCAATCAATCTCGGTTATCAGCTCATATACCTTGGTTTGACCTTATATGGTAAATGATTGCGTTAAGCGTTGCTAAACTAAAAATGTTTTCTCCGGAATGCGAAATTACTCTTTGAATAAAGCCAAAAAGGAGAAAAAAAGTGGAAAGTTTGGATCAATTCCGTCGTTTAAAAGTACGCGTCTGTCTGACAACAAGGTATTACAACAACATCGCATCAGTTCTCATCAAGAATTTTTGGATTTCGCTCGGATTTGCTCACTTTTTCCGCTCGTATTTCGTACTTCCAAATTTTTGGAGTTGAAGGAATTTAATAAAACAATTATTCCATTCGCGCTTGTTGGATATGAGACTGGTTATAGCCAACTCGGCGCTACGCGCCTCGTTGGCTATTTACCATCTCATATCCAACGCGCGCTCATGGAATAATTGTTAATTATAATCCATCAAATGTTTTCGCTCGCGCGCGATTGGTCTAAACGCGTCACGTGAGCGAATATTCCCCAGCTAAAACTGGGGAATATCCGAGGATATACCCCAATTTTCAAAACTGCGCGCGTTGCGTAAAAGATTTGAAGAATAATAAACACGATAGTCTCCATTTGGGGCGAAAATACAGTATGGTAGGATATTTGTCCTTGGACATTATCTGTTCCTCGAAGCTCACAGTTTTCGGTTCTCGGAGCAGAAATTGTCCGCGGACAAATATCCTAGCATATTTTCGCGCCAAATGGAGACTATTGTTTATATATTACCCAATTTTCAATTAAACTGAGCGCGTTGCGAATAAGATTCGAAGGATATAATAAACACAATAGCTTCCATTTGGGGGGAAAAATATGCTCGGATTCTCTGTTCTTCGCAGCTCACGGAAAACTGTTCGTGTGTCGAAACAGATAATGTCCGCGGACAAATATCCTAGCATATCTTCACGCCAAATGAGGCTATTGTTTAATTTGTTTTGTATCGAGTTCAGCAGAGAAAAGAATTCTACATTGCTAAAGGAGTTAACTTTACCTTTCCTGTAAGCTTAATACTTTGAAAAGGCTATCTTAATTTCAAAGTAAATCTAGTCAATTTCCTTTCGGGGGTGAAAGGTAAAAGAACGGTAATTTACCCCTGTAAATCCTTATTTTGTTTTACGGAAATCACTCACCGGCGCTCAGTAACACTACACTTTATTTGTCTAATTACTAAGTTTCACAGTGATCTTTTCCCCAAAAAAGGTCCATTGTAAACGTTACCGTTCAAATTTGCTCCATGGGCAACTTCTTGTCTAACCCGTAGCAAAGCATTATCTGCGTGAAAGGCTATAAATGGACCAGGTCGACTGTGCCATTTAGTTTGACGAGAAAACGAGCGTTCAGATGATTGACATGATTGCGTGTTATTTCGTAATTTTCTCTGAACCTGACGCTTATTTCTTGTACGTTTTTTTTTTCGTCTCCATTTGATCCTATACATAATTTTTTTATCACGTCATAATGCGAAGATTAAATACGAGCAATTATTATTACAATTCAGTACCTCAAAAATGTTGCCCTCTTATCATCGAGAATACCAGGTGGTCTTACAAAGACAGGACCTTATGCCAGTCAGCTTACTGTCGATCGATATCTTGTGATTCTTATTTGTTATTTTCCAGTGTAGTCAATTCTGGTTAGTACGCGGCCACCTGTAAAACACACAATGTAACAAACAAACCACCTTTCTTCCTTTTAAAACGTCTGATAACCTTTAATTTAGCCACCAGTATTATGAGTGGTTTAATTGCAACTTTTTTTTCGCTTATCCACTGACCTTGTCGCCTTGAACTTTAAGTCAATTGTTACCTGCTGAGTCACAGTTTTCATAAAAAGTTATTTTACCTTATATTTACTATATAGACAAGAGTACGCCACTTCATCCGGGACCCCAGTGGCGTATTTTCCGTATGTCACCTTTGTGAGTGTCGTATCGATCATTGATATCAAGTTTGTCTCTTAAATTGTACTTCAATTCGTTGGTGTATCATCGAAACATCTTCGGGTCTTCCTCGAAAGTCTTCGGCAATCTTCGGAAATTTTCGGAAATTCTCGGAAAATGTTCGGGAACGTTTGTCTGGCCTTAGAAACAATTTTGGAAAATCTTCGGAAATCTTTGGCAGATAGTCGGAAATCTTCGGAAAATCATCAAAAACGCCGTCATCAGCACGTCTAATAATAAAAAGAACATTACACGGCGGCTTGAAGATACGATATTTATTTTCTCTTGACAAAAAAAATATTTTACTCACTCGCTGCGCTCGTTCGTAAAATATTGTTTTGCCACTCGAAAATAAAATTCATATCTTCGCGCCACCGTGTAATATCCTCTATTTATTTTAGGCTAGTCCTTATATTACTTAAAATCGTCATCACGTTTGCTCCAGATATTTGTTTTCCTTACTGAATGTCATGAATTTACTGTGATAAAATGTGAAATAAAATTGGGACTTGGGAAATCTTTGGGATATACAATTAAGCATATTTAGAACTAGAAAATAGTGTTTAGTTTTAAGTGTTGTCCAATATTGCGGACTTTCGAGTGTGGAAACTTATCGCCGACTGTAGAGGTCAAGTTGTTTCACGAAGGTGTCCGACCTCTCGTACGAAAAGAAACATGCAGTTTGGCTGCGTGTTGTAAACAACATGTTCCCGTTTCATTGTTTTTGAAGTGAAAATGCCCCGTAGCTGTTCTCCTAAAGCCAAAGCGATTCAAAGTTGTGTTCATAAACAGAATAATTGTCGTAGTTTTGGCGATAAAAGTACGTCGTCTCGCATACTGAGGGGAGGCATTTACAGAGTCAGTTTAAAACATGGCCTGCGGGCTGCGGGCTGCGGGTGTTGGCACATTATTGCATTCCTGGGTAGTACAAGAGACAGATATCTGTCAATAGGAAAAAAAGCGATTTGTTATTGTGATTGACTTTTCACATGATCATGAATAATGCAATTGCTTTGTTGCACGGGGTCAGTCTCTGTGGTTACCCTACTCTGATGAGGCACAATTTTCATCCAATATTGTGTCCAGAAATGTAGGCTAATGACATTCAATGATCTTTATGAATCCAAAAGGCATCACAAAGTGTCATTTTCTAATTACTTGATGTTTAACAGAATTATGATGTTTTGGTAATTTTTTAGGAAAGAGCAAGGGCATTTTGTGATGCTTACATCATAACGAGCAAGCGTCTCATTAACCTGCATTTCTGGACATATTTGGACATTACAGGTGATCGCTTAAAGGGGCTAGGTCACGCTATTTTAGGTAATTTTGTTTAATTTTGTTAATTATGAGCTCTAAACGTCATATTGGCAGAGCAAGAGTTTTTCATTTGCAAAATAACGGCCACAAAACAACAGAGAATGATTTTCGAGCGTTGTAAATGACATTTTGATATAGACTGATATAAATTTGAAAAAAGGTGGGCCGACGTTTTTCAAATTTACCCAAACTCAATCCATTTCAATCCTCTTCAGTTTTGTCCATCCATGTCCCTTCATGGCTTTCCTGTGTTTTGTTAGAGTTCTTCTATAGTTTTGAACAGTTATTTTGATATTTTAGTTAATTCTATGACCATTCGATCAGTGCTGAAAATGCCTAAAATAGCGTGACCTAGCCCCTTTAAGAAAGGTTTCACTGTACTTTTGTCCAGATGTAGCTGCAAATTTGCCAATTTCTTGATTCGAAAGCGGATCTAAGGGTTCGTCTTGGAAAAAAGTCGACGATTCTCTCACTGTTTGATAGTTTGTAACTGCCATTTGGATTTCAAATGAGATCTAGACAGACCGGCTCAAAGATTTGTTCAAGAAATTTGGAGAAATTTAAGTATTTGTACAATGAAGCAGGCACTGTGGAAATTGAGTTCAAGTTATCGCTCATTTCTGTACTATCTAATTTATTCAATTCTTAATGCCCCCGTAAAATTGAAAATTAAGCAATGTAGGACTTTTTCCATGTTCAGTAAGTGGCCTCTTCTCCGGCAACACACAGGGGGGGAAGGGGTTGAGAGAATTCGAGACAACTACGGCAACCCAAAACGCAGTCGATAATAATTATAACTTTGGAAAGTTTTTAGATGCAGCCATGTAAACACGGAGAAAGCTCTGTAACGCTATGATGAGATATTTCTCAAAAGGACTTGCGAATCTCTAGAACCCTTTTGAAATGTGATGTCATATTTCCTCGTGCCTGGAGTCGTGATTGACGCTTGATTAGCATTAAAGTGAACTGACAAAAAGGTTTACTTGCACTGTAAGTTTGATTATAATCACGTCTGTACTTTTGAGCCCTTTGAATGGACAATGACATCCCCTGCTCAGTCTGTTGTTGTTTTGGAGCCAAGTGCCATGGATAGCCCACTTGCAATTGACGGTAAGTCCAATCCGCGGAGTAACAATATATCCTGTAAACCCATGCTTTGGAGAATGGAGTCGAAAGAAGCACTCAGAAAAAAAAAATCCTGCGTATCTGGTGGCGTGCAATTTATCTCAAGAGCCAAAAAAGAGAGAACTGAGCTAAATCTTTTTATTCCACATTTTATTTTAAATTCTAACTATATAAACAATCCAGAATTTTCTTAGCATTCAGCAATTTAAATCCCATCGAAAAACCTTGCAGGATTTGCTGTAAAGGCCACTCAAGCTCAGCCACAACATTTATATTGCCGAAATGTTTATAACTGGATTCTAATTGTAGATTATCAAGAAAAACAGTTACTAGAACTTTGAGTTCGAAACAACAGCGGTTTATACATAAGACCTTTATCCTACCAAAGCGTTCTATTCCAACTAGATTCTAATATTCAATTAATCATAAATAACAACTGCTTCTAAAACTAATAAGCTAGCTGATCAACCTCATGTCGATCTTTAGCTCGAAAACGCCCGGGGGAACTACCATATGAGAAGGTTGGAGATGTTCGTCGCCTGGCTTGAGATTATTCTCTAGGACTTCAGCCTCATTTAGGGTGTTCAGGACAGAACCAACTATTTTAGCTGTTAAGGTATCTTTAAGGGTGCACTTAAGAGAATGTTCTCATTTCCATTTCATGGCTCGAATTCTGCTGCTCTCCTGAGTGCAGTCTCTTTTTTCGGATTTCTTTCCCGAACAGCGGCTGGCTAACCTAATTCGTTTCAGTGGTATCTTTTAGGGGCGATATAAAACCCGAGCCATTCATAGATTGGTCAGCTTTAGGGATTCAATTCAAAGTTTTCGACGAGCATCCCCGAATTCTTCATAGGACAGTCCCAGGGTCAAAACATCCTACGTTATGCATACTACAGAAACAAGACATCCTTAGAGAAGTTCGCGCATTTGCCCGTTGGTTTCAATCCGGTACATTCTAATTCCCTAACTAGCTTGCTCTTCATGCTATTAACGGCTTTGCAATTGCTGTCGAAAAAGGTGAAAGGGGTGTTAAAAATGATTGCATAATTCACACGTTATGCCGTATTGTTGCAGACGTATCAGCTGGGATCTTCAAATTGGAGAATTTCCTCTTGGATGACCTGCACGAGGAACTCTCTCCGGCTCTTCATTCGCCTCCATTATTCTTTCAGAGCTACTTTGTGGTGATAATCCACCAATGGAATCTCACTATTTCAGAAGGGCTGCTCTAATTTCCAGATTATCAAATAGCTGTTGCCATGTTCCCTTGTTGCTGTGTTTTGCTCAGTAGCTGATCACAGATGATTTTATGATGATGTAATTGTGTCACTGATTTTCTTACCACATTATGACGTGTACTGTGACCTAGTACTCAACAGATGCACGGTAACATTGAATCTGCATACATTTGCTTTTAGTGGCCCTTCAGTTGTGTTCTATTCATAGAAATTAGTGATTCTAATTGCTTCTCTCATTGTTATCTACAATTCGCTAAAAGACATCAATCGCGCCAGCTGCTCTTGAAACTGAAATCATTACTAGTTTTGATTTAACTAGAATACACACGTTTGTACAAATGAACTTCTTGCCCTTGTTCTCTATTTGAGGTAGTCAACTCAGCTACTCCTCTTTGACGATTCGCTCATGGAAAACTAAGGGACGTATTCTAATGGTAAGGCGGGGCAATACGAAATACAGAAGCCCCTTCGCTTTTCGCGCAGAATGGTTTCGTTTGCAAGTTTTGGGTCGATGTTTAGCGTTTTTCTCCCCGCATTAACAAAACCATTTGTTACGAGTTGAAGAGATGCAGCGCGCTGATTGATTGGTGTAAGTCCAAGCCAAATTGCGAGTCTGATGAAAAACTAGCAACAAAGCCAAAATTTGTGGCTCAAAATAGGCCCGCACTCTACTTTTCGTAACAGCTTTCTTCAATCCAAGTTGATCGCGCAAGGTGAAAAAAAAACCGTGAAATATGGGCCCAAAACTTGCAACGAAATAATGTTGCGCGACAAATTGAGGGGTTTTTTTTGTATCTTGTTATTAGCAGCTTTTAAATAGGGAGTTTCAGAAATAACGACTTCGACTCAAATCTACCTAGGAATCAGGATAGGTTGTTGCTCATTGTCAAAAAGTCTCTCGAAAATAAATACAGCGTTAAAATAAAAAAAAAGGCAATTCAGGATTTGGTTATCTCATATTGTTGCTTTACAGAGGGCAGCGAAGAAATGTACAAAAAATTAAAACCACGTGCACGGCCATTTTTCTACTTGTAAAACCTCTTTGTTTAGCTGTCGTCCGTGGTGGTTTTTGCAAACTCCCTAATATCCCAAGGCTAAGTGTTGAGATCTGGCAAAGAAGTGCACACTACAATCATTACGGCTGCATCACGTTGGGATCAAGCCATTTCTCAAGCTCCCTGATCTTCTTTACTTCGGCTGATGATATCTTGAACAATCTGATAGCTTGCAGACTGAGGCCAGTAAATCGTCGGCGCGGATAGTGACGTAGTTGGTTCGGGCTCAAACCTGGAGCAAACAAAGACAAACAGCTTAATAGCGAATCGAAGGGCACGCGTGACATCATGAATCAGACTCAGACAAACAAACTGCAATGGTGGATGATTTTGAAGATTTCTCTAAGGGCAAAAGCCGGTGTTCCTGAAAAAAACTCGTGAAACAAAAACTTCGCGTACACTCTCTGTATTTCCTTCAGAACACGCTTATGTTGGGGAATTCAGCGATTTGCATTCTATTATAGACTTCGCGCGTTTTGCTTTTGCAGAATAGCGGAATAATTAAGACGGATTCCACCCAGAGTTCAAGCAAAAAGTGCAAAATTTATTTACTTAAAATCTGCTCATAGCGTGGTAACGTTTGGAGTACTATTTAAAACAACTCACTTTATATCATTTTGGACCTCACCCACCTACTTCTCATGTTCGTTTACTTGAAGTGTGATTATTTCGTTTGCTTTTGCTTTGTTTTAGCTTTGCTTTTAATTTTCGTTTCTTGTATTCGTGTTTTCCTTTTGTGCGTTTTTCCTTCTTGTGACGTCGTAACTGCCCCTTGACTAATCCTTATCCTTAACAGATCCTTAAGACTCTAAAACATGGCTCCAAAATCAAAATAGTGGGACAGAGGCACAGAGTAAAAGAAGAATAAAAATTAAAAAGACGAATAAGAGAGGACCGGAAGAAACACTGAAAAGAAAAGAAATAAATATAATAGAAGGAAACAACGGTGTTGAAATTATTTGCTACGGGCTGGGGCCTAGTGTGGGGAGCTGGGTCTTGCCAATTACCCATGGTACTTGGCGGAGCGGTTTGAGCGGGAAAAAAGGCAACGGATATTTTGAAAATCAGAGTGACGAGAATTTGTTGTGAAGCCGAGTAGTAGACGAGCGGAGTAATAAAGAGATCGAGAACTTTTAATCACCCTTGGAGGATCCGCAAATGTTTAAGTGTCTGTCAGACTTTGTGACGCCAGGGCTTTCTGGACACGAAATAAACCTTATGTTTTAAGCTCTGAATCAGTGTTCTCAAGTTATGTCCGAAAACCCGGACGAAGACGATAACAAACGGAAAGGAGAACTGAAGGTGGTTGTTGGAGCTTTCCAGTTCACTGGAATGTGTGTGTAGTATAGTCCTATATGCATAAGCGTTTTCTTACTTTCAACCTTCTTCCTTATCTCCTCCTGTTGCTTGAAAGGCTCATACTCGACAATTACGCCTCCTGGTTGGTTAGAAAGGTCAATCAGTTGGTCAGGTGTCAAATTTGTTCCTGGCATGTTTCCTCCAACACTCTGGAAGTACGAGCATTTGTGGGCCTTACTTTTTTTTTGCCTGTCGTCCCAGATCTTATCGATGAAAGCGTGATGAAGAAAAAACTCTGGAGCGGAAGCGGCCTCTTGTGTGCACATGGTGGCACCGATCTGACAGTGTACATTGTCATGCAGAGCCTCTCTCAGAGCCCGTTCAAACTTAGTAAAGTTATCCATGTTCAAGACCACTAACACATCTTCCTCTGTAGGTGGATCTCCATTGAAATCCCGCATTACGCAGTCTGTCCCACGGCGCGCGTTATCTGGTCTCACTCGGCTCCAGGCACCCTTTTTAAAAGGGCCGTCTAACACGCAGTTTTGATCATCTTCACCATCTCCACCAA
>NC_090886.1:54931340-54948840 GCF_036669925.1 Montipora capricornis
CTTTGGTACACGAATTGTATGTTACTCCTTTGTAAGTAAATGGTAAACTGCAACATTTGCCGTTTGTTGTCTTTGTCTTACATTCAGGTTCTGGGGAGGACGTTTCTAATGCACAGATAAAGGGCAACAAATTACAAATTTCCATACAAACGGCGTCATTAGTTATTGCCCAATCCCTTCAGAAATACTAAGTTTAAGATTGCTTGAACGAAGCCGGATAAGTTAAGCTAGAGGTGAATGGCGGAAAGTTTTGAGAAATAAGCCAATGTTTTACGTGGCTGGGCAAAAGATAAGGTTCAAAAATGTCTTGCCGAGGCATTGAACAGGCTCGAGAAGCCAGAAGAAGAAAGATAAAGTCGTTTCTTTTAGAAAATGATCTAGAAACAAAATTTTTGAGCAGTCTCAGTTGGCAGTTGAGCGAGACTAAACCACGCACAAACTTGGTCTTGGTAAGACGAAAACTATTGCTTTATCTAAGATTTAACAAACCCAATAAACAAAATGTTTCTGAGATTAATTTATTTTAAAAATTCAACTTTTCCTGGTGTCAAAACCACTGTTGACACACTGATTGATGTCAGGAATGAAACATCAAAACGTCACTTCTTAAAATCGCTGAAATAAACACATACACAAAGCCTTGCTTTCCGATGCGAATGTTCCTGTCTGTTTCAGGGCACAGCAGCAACCTAAGTATAGCTAACCACAGCTCACGGTCAACAGTATTGCAACTCAAATGTGTCTCAGACAAACTGATTTGAGGATCACCAACCACAGAAGACAAAAATATCCACCGTCATTTAGGCTCCTTTCATTCAAAACTCGAGTCAAATGGCCTCTAGGTTGACCGCAACCACAAGTTTTCCGAGGGTATTTTTTCAACTCCTGCAATTTTCAAGGCAACTTCCAAGCATTTCGGCTCACAGGGCTGCTCTGACGACAAAAACTGACTTGATTTTTCCAGCATTTTTTTCAAGGTTTTTAAATTTTGCAGTTCAATTCTGCTTTTGTTGTAAGTTTTTATTCCACGAGGATTGACGCTCGATTCATTTTGACAGTGGCGTGATTTTGTAATTTTCCTCGACCAAATACAATTGTTTACTGCTTACAGTAACCATTGAAATTGTTCATTACAACTGTATATATGTAGATAAAAGATTACGTCAAATGGCTTATTTTCGTCTCCGCCAAAGTGGGCAAACGCGGGGCAAAGGCCGGCTTTCGCGTTATATTGAAGTATTTTCAAATAAAAAAAGTATTTTCCTTATTATATAAAACGAATAGATTCCATGTACCCGTGCGTCTGTTCAGTAATAGATCACAGATGACGTCAAAATGTGGTAAGAACAAAAAAGTTGCTTTGTCCTTTCAAGATACCAAGCCTTATGCAGATTGCTAGTACAACGGTATTTTTAGCCAGTGGTAAATCTCACAAAGATCGTGCCATGTCAGGCTATATGGACTATCGCATTGGCTATTCGTGGAATCCTCTATCTCGCAGATTCGATTTATTTCTCTTGTTTTAATCTTAGTTTTAAATTAATTTCTTGAAAACATGTAGAAAGAGTAAATGACAAATTGTTTTCTCTGGCTGTAAAGTCAAGGCAAATCGACAATTTCGGCATACATGGCCTCAAAAATGCTTTACCTCGTTTTTGGCGAAGCATCAACTTATTTGTCGGAGAACAACAGAGCGGTCAAAACCCTAACCCTAACCCCTAGCAGGCAATTGCTTTTGAGGTTTACGTTCATCACAATTAGCATCAATTAGCATTTTTGTATGTTATTATGTATGTTATTAAGTCGGAAGTGGTTGTCCCTCTTTTATAAATAAATTACGAGAACCAACAACAAACTCAACCCACCGGTGACGACGGGTCCTCGAATCGTACCAGGGCTACAGTGATGGGAAGCTAGTTCTCTCACCACTTTAGCATCCCGCTTTTTTTGGCAGTGACATCAAATCATTAGACAAGGTTATCAAAGCTATAAATACCTCTATATGGACAAATAATGGAAAATTTTACGTTTTCAACGAAAACAGTTTGTATTAAAATGATTTATTTCTGAAACTAAAGGTAATTGTACTTGGCTTGGCTCATATTGAGAACAAAGCTCTCAGGCATCAATAATGGCATGTAAACTAGCAGCTTACAAACGGAGTTTGAGCAATCTGGAATAATCACCTGTTTGCTACACTTGCGTATTTGGTTTGGTTAATGCAAACGTTTCCTCAAGAGTGTTAAAATAATCAACATCATTCTAATACTTACCACAATTTCCCCACCTTCCTCTGTAGTAAGTGTCCAACGAACACCACAGCTGGTTGTGATCAACTTTGGTACACGAATTGTATGTTACTCCTTTGTAAGTAAATGGTAAACTGCAACATTTGCCGTTTGTTGTCTTTGTCTTACATTCAGGTTCTGGGGAGGACAGCACAGATAAAAGGGCAACAAATTACAAATTTCCATACAAACGGCGTCATTAGTTATTGTCCAATCCCTTTAGAAATACTAAGTTTAAGATTGCTTGAACGAAGCCGGATAAGTTAAGCTAGAGGTGAATGGCGGAAAGTTTTGAGAAATAAGCCAATGTTTTACGTGGCTGGGCAAAAGATAAGGTTCAAAAATGTCTTGCCGAGGCATTGAACAGGCTCGAGAAGCCAGAAGAAGAAAGATAAAGTCGTTTCTTTTAGAAAATGATCTAGAAACAACATTTTTGAGCAGTCTCAGTTGGCAGTTGAGCGAGACTAAACCACGCACAAACTTGGTCTTGGTAAGACGAAAACTATTGCTTTATCTAAGATTTAACAAACCCAATAAACAAAATGTTTCTGAGATTAATTTATTTTAAAAATTCAACTTTTCCTGGTGTCAAAACCACTGTTGACACACTGATTGATGTCAGGAATGAAGCATCAAAACGTCACTTCTTAAAATCGGTGAAATAAACACATACACAAAGTCTTGCTTTCCGATGCGAATGTTCCTGTCCGTTTTAAGGCACAGCAGCGAATTAAGTATAGCTAACCACAGCTCAAGGCCGACAGTATCGCAGCTAAAATGTGTCTCCGACACTATATCAAACTGATTTGAGAATCACCAACCACAGAAGACAAGAATCTCCACTGTCATTTACGCTCCTTTCATTCAAAACTCGAATCAAATGGCCTCTAGGTTGACCGCAACCACAAGTTTTCCGAGGGTATTTTTTCAACTTCTGCAATTTTCAAGGCAACTTCCAAGCATTTCGGCTCACAGGGCCGCTCTGACCACAAAAACTGACTTGATTTTTCCAGCATTTTTTTCAAGGTTTTTACTAGTTTTGCAGTTCAATTCTGCTTTTGTTGCAAGTTTTTATTCCACGAGGATTGACGCTGGATTCATTTTTGACAGTGGCGTGATTTTGTAATTTTCCTCGACCAATTACAATTGTTTACTACTCACAGTAACCATTGAAATTGTTCATTACAACTGTATATATGTAGATAAAAGATTACGTCAAATGGCTTATTTTCGTCTCCGCCAAAGTGGGCAAACGCGGGGTAAAGGCCGGCTTTCGCGTTATGTTGAAGTATTTTCAAATAAAAAAAAGTATTTTCCTTATTATATAAAACGAATAGATTCCATGTACCCGTGCGTCTGTTCAGTAATAGATCACAGATGACGTCAAAATGTGGTAAGGACAAAAAAGTTGCTTTGTCCTTTCAAGATACCAAGGCTTATGAGGATTGCTAGTACAACGGTATTTTTAGCCAGTGGTAAATCTTACAAAGACCGTGCCATGTCAGGCTATATGGACTATCGCATTGGCTATTCGTGGAATCCTCTATGTCGCAGATTCGATTTATTTATCTTGTTTTAATCTTAGTTTTAAATTAATTTCTTGAAAACATGTAGAAAGAGTAAATAACAAATTGTTTTCTCTGGCTGTAAAGTCAAGGCAAATCGACAATTTCGGCATACATGGCCTCAAAAATGCTTTACCTCGTTTTTGGCGAAGCATCAACTTATTTGTCGGAGAACAACAGAGCGGTCAAAACCCTAACCCTAACCCCTAGCAGGCAATTGCTTTTGAGGTTTACGTTCATCACAATTAGCATCAATTAGCATTTTTGTATGTTATTATGTATGTTATTAAGTCGGAAGTGGTTGTCCCTGTTTTATAAATAAATTACGAGAACCAACAACAAACTCAACTCCCACCGGTGACGACGGGTCCTCGAATCGTACCAGGGCTACAGTGATGGGAAGCTAGTTCTCTCACCACTTTACCATCCCGCTTTTTTTGGCAGTGACATCAAATCATTAGACAAGGTTATCAAAGCTAGAAATACCTCTATATGGACAAATAATGGAAAATTTTAAGTTTTCAACGAAAACAGTTTGTATCAAAATGATTTATTTCTGAAACTAAAGGTAATTGTACTTGGCTTGGCTCATATTGAGAACAAAGCTCTCAGGCATCAATAATGGCATGTAAACTAGCAGCTTACAAACGGAGTTTGAGCAATCTGGAATAATCACCTGTTTGCTACACTTGCGTATTTGGTTTGGTTAATGCAAACGTTTCCTCAAGAGTGTTAAAATAATCAACATCATTCTAATACTTACCACAATTTCCCCACCTTCCTCTGTAGTAAGTGTCCAACGAACACCACAGCTGGTTGTGATCAACTTTGGTACACGAATTGTATGTTACTCCTTTGTAAGTAAATGGTAAACTGCAACATTTGCCGTTTGTTGTCTTTGTCTTACATTCAGGTTCTGGGGAGGACAGCACAGATAAAAGGGCAACAAATTACAAATTTCCATACAAACGGCGTCATTAGTTATTGTCCAATCCCTTTAGAAATACTAAGTTTAAGATTGCTTGAACGAAGCCGGATAAGTTAAGCTAGAGGTGAATGGCGGAAAGTTTTGAGAAATAAGCCAATGTTTTACGTGGCTGGGCAAAAGATAAGGTTCAAAAATGTCTTGCCGAGGCATTGAACAGGCTCGAGAAGCCAGAAGAAGAAAGATAAAGTCGTTTCTTTTAGAAAATGATCTAGAAACAACATTTTTGAGCAGTCTCAGTTGGCAGTTGAGCGAGACTAAACCACGCACAAACTTGGTCTTGGTAAGACGAAAACTATTGCTTTATCTAAGATTTAACAAACCCAATAAACAAAATGTTTCTGAGATTAATTTATTTTAAAAATTCAACTTTTCCTGGTGTCAAAACCACTGTTGACACACTGATTGATGTCAGGAATGAAGCATCAAAACGTCACTTCTTAAAATCGGTGAAATAAACACATACACAAAGTCTTGCTTTCCGATGCGAATGTTCCTGTCCGTTTTAAGGCACAGCAGCGAATTAAGTATAGCTAACCACAGCTCAAGGCCGACAGTATCGCAGCTAAAATGTGTCTCCGACACTATATCAAACTGATTTGAGAATCACCAACCACAGAAGACAAGAATCTCCACTGTCATTTACGCTCCTTTCATTCAAAACTCGAATCAAATGGCCTCTAGGTTGACCGCAACCACAAGTTTTCCGAGGGTATTTGTTCAACTTCTGCAATTTTCAAGGCAACTTCCAAGCATTTCGGCTCACAGGGCCGCTCTGACGACAAAAACTGACTTGATTTTTCCAGCATTTTTTTCAAGGTTTTTACTAGTTTTGCAGTTCAATTCTGCTTTTGTTGCAAGTTTTTATTCCACGAGGATTGACGCTGGATTCATTTTTGACAGTGGCGTGATTTTGTAATTTTCCTCGACCAATTACAATTGTTTACTACTCACAGTAACCATTGAAATTGTTCATTACAACTGTATATATGTAGATAAAAGATTACGTCAAATGGCTTATTTTCGTCTCCGCCAAAGTGGGCAAACGCGGGGTAAAGGCCGGCTTTCGCGTTATGTTGAAGTATTTTCAAATAAAAAAAAGTATTTTCCTTATTATATAAAACGAATAGATTCCATGTACCCGTGCGTCTGTTCAGTAATAGATCACAGATGACGTCAAAATGTGGTAAGGACAAAAAAGTTGCTTTGTCCTTTCAAGATACCAAGCCTTATGAGGATTGCTAGTACAACGGTATTTTTAGCCAGTAGTAAATCTCACAAAGACCGTGCCATGTCAGGCTATATGGACTATCGCATTGGCTATTCGTGGAATCCTCTATCTCGCAGATTCGATTTATTTATCTTGTTTTAATCTTAGTTTTAAATTAATTTCTTGAAAACATGTAGAAAGAGTAAATAACAAATTGTTTTCTCTGGCTGTAAAGTCAAGGCAAATCGACAATTTCGGCATACATGGCCTCAAAAATGCTTTACCTCGTTTTTGGCGAAGCATCAACTTATTTGTCGGAGAACAACAGAGCGGTCAAAACCCTAACCCTAACCCCTAGCAGGCAATTGCTTTTGAGGTTTACGTTCATCACAATTAGCATCAATTAGCATTTTTGTATGTTATTATGTATGTTATTAAGTCGGAAGTGGTTGTCCCTGTTTTATAAATAAATTACGAGAACCAACAACAAACTCAACCCACCGGTGACGACGGGTCCTCGAATCGTACCAGGGCTACAGTGATGGGAAGCTAGTTCTCTCACCACTTTAGCATCCCGCTTTTTTTGGCAGTGACATCAAATCATTAGACAAGGTTATCAAAGCTATAAATACCTCTATATGGACAAATAATGGAAAATTTTACGTTTTCAACGAAAACAGTTTGTATCAAAATGATTTATTTCTGAAACTAAAGGTAATTGTACTTGGCTTGGCTCATATTGAGAACAAAGCTCTCAGGCATCAATAATGGCATGTAAACTAGCAGCTTACAAACGGAGTTTGAGCAATCTGGAATAATCACCTGTTTGCTACACTTGCGTATTTGGTTTGGTTAATGCAAACGTTTCCTCAAGAGTGTTAAAATAATCAACATCATTCTAATACTTACCACAATTTCCCCACCTTCCTCTGTAGTAAGTGTCCAACGAACACCACAGCTGGTTGTGATCAACTTTGGTACACGAATTGTATGTTACTCCTTTGTAAGTAAATGGTAAACTGCAACATTTGCCGTTTGTTGTCTTTGTCTTACATTCAGGTTCTGGGGAGGACGTTTCTAATGCACAGATAAAGGGCAACAAATTACAAATTTCCATACAAACGGCGTCATTAGTTATTGCCCAATCCCTTGAGAAATACTAAGTTTAAGATTGCTTGAACGAAGACGGATAAGTTAAGCTAGATGTGAATGGCTGAAAGTTTTCAGAAATAAGCCAATTTTTACGTCGCTGGGCAGAAGATAAAGGTTCAAAAATGTCTTGCCGAGGCATTCAACAGGTTCGAGAAGCCAGAAGAAGAAAGATAAAGTCGTTTCTTTTAGAAAATGATCTAGAAACAACATTTTTGAGCAGTCTCAATTGGCAGTTGAGCGAGACTAAACCACGCACAAACTTGGTCTTGGTAAGACGAAAACTATTGCTTTATCTAAGATTTAACAAACCCAATAAACAAGATGTATCTGACATTAATTTATTTAAAAATTTCAACTTTACCCATTGTCAAAACAACTGTTGACACGCTGATTGATGTCAGGAATGAAACATCAAAACATCACTTGTTAAAATCGGTAAAATGAAATAACTTAAATAACCTTGCTTTCCGATGCGAATGTTCCTGTCCGTTTCAAGGCATAGCAGCGAGTTAAGTATAGCTATCCACAGCTCAGGACAACAGTATCGCAGCTAAAATGTGTCTCCGACACTATATCAAGCTGATTTGAGAATCACCAACCACAGAAGACAAGAATCTCCACCGTCATTTACGCTCCTTTCATTCAAAACTCGAATGAAATGGCCTCTAGGTTGACCGCAACCACAAGTTTTCCGAGGGTATTTTTTCAACTTCTGCAATTTTCAAGGCAACTTCCAAGCATTTCGGCTCACAGGGCTGCTCTGACGACAAAAACTGACTTGATTTTTCCAGCATTTTTTTCAAGGTTTTTACTAGTTTTGCAGTTCAATTCTGCTTTTGTTGCAAGTTTTTATTCCACGAGGATTGACGCTGGATTCATTTTTGACAGTGGCGTGATTTTGTAATTTTCCTCGACCAATTACAATTGTTTACTACTCACAGTAACCATTGAAATTGTTCATTACAACTGTATATATGTAGATAAAAGATTACGTCAAATGGCTTATTTTCGTCTCCGCCAAAGTGGGCAAACGCGGGGTAAAGGCCGGCTTTCGCGTTATGTGGAAGTATTTTCAAATAAAAAAAGTATTTTCCTTATTATATAAAACGAATAGATTCCATGTACCCGTGCGTCTGTTCAGTAATAGATCACAGATGACGTCAAAATGTGGTAAGAACAAAAAAGTTGCTTTGTCCTTTCAAGATACCAAGCCTTATGAGGATTGCTAGTACAACGGTATTTTTAGCCAGTGGTAAATCTCACAAAGACCGTGCCATGTCAGGCTATATGGACTATCGCATTGGCTATTCGTGGAATCCTCTATCTCGCAGATTCGATTTATTTATCTTGTTTTAATCTTAGTTTTAAATTAATTTCTTGAAAACATGTAGAAAGAGTAAATAACAAATTGTTTTCTCTGGCTGTAAAGTCAAGGCAAATCGACAATTTCGGCATACATGGCCTCAAAAATGCTTTACCTCGTTTTTGGCGAAGCATCAACTTATTTGTCGGAGAACAACAGAGCGGTCAAAACCCTAACCCTAACCCCTAGCAGGCAATTGCTTTTGAGGTTTACGTTCATCACAATTAGCATCAATTAGCATTTTTGTATGTTATTATGTATGTTATTAAGTCGGAAGTGGTTGTCCCTGTTTTATAAATAAATTACGAGAACCAACAACAAACTCAACCCACCGGTGACGACGGGTCTTCGAATCGTACCAGGGCTACAGTGATGGGAAGCTAGTTCTCTCACCACTTTAGCATCCCGCTTTTTTTGGCAGTGACATCAAATCATTAGACAAGGTTATCAAAGCTATAAATACCTCTATATGGACAAATAATGGAAAATTTTACGTTTTCAACGAAAACAGTTTGTATTAAAATGATTTATTTCTGAAACTAAAGGTAATTGTACTTGGCTTGGCTCATATTGAGAACAAAGCTCTCAGGCATCAATAATGGCATGTAAACTAGCAGCTTACAAACGGAGTTTGAGCAATCTGGAATAATCACCTGTTTGCTACACTTGCGTATTTGGTTTGGTTAATGCAAACGTTTCCTCAAGAGTGTTAAAATAATCAACATCATTCTAATACTTACCACAATTTCCCCACCTTCCTCTGTAGTAAGTGTCCAACGAACACCACAGCTGGTTGTGATCAACTTTGGTACACGAATTGTATGTTACTCCTTTGTAAGTAAATGGTAAACTGCAACATTTGCCGTTTGTTGTCTTTGTCTTACATTCAGGTTCTGGGGAGGACAGCACAGATAAAAGGGCAACAAATTACAAATTTCCATACAAACGGCGTCATTAGTTATTGTCCAATCGCTTTAGAAATACTAAGTTTAAGATTGCTTGAACGAAGCCGGATAAGTTAAGCTAGAGGTGAATGGCGGAAAGTTTTGAGAAATAAGCCAATGTTTTACGTGGCTGGGCAAAAGATAAGGTTCAAAAATGTCTTGCCGAGGCATTGAACAGGCTCGAGAAGCCAGAAGAAGAAAGATAAAGTCGTTTCTTTTAGAAAATGATCTAGAAACAACATTTTTGAGCAGTCTCAGTTGGCAGTTGAGCGAGACTAAACCACGCACAAACTTGGTCTTGGTAAGACGAAAACTATTGCTTTATCTAAGATTTAACAAACCCAATAAACAAAATGTTTCTGAGATTAATTTAATTTAAAAATTCAACTTTTCCTGGTGTCAAAACCACTGTTGACACACTGATTGATGTCAGGAATGAAGCATCAAAACGTCACTTCTTAAAATCGGTGAAATAAACACATACACAAAGTCTTGCTTTCCGATGCGAATGTTCCTGTCCGTTTTAAGGCACAGCAGCGAATTAAGTATAGCTAACCACAGCTCAAGGCCGACAGTATCGCAGCTAAAATGTGTCTCCGACACTATATCAAACTGATTTGAGAATCACCAACCACAGAAGACAAGAATCTCCACTGTCATTTACGCTCCTTTCATTCAAAACTCGAATCAAATGGCCTCTAGGTTGACCGCAACCACAAGTTTTCCGAGGGTATTTTTTCAACTTCTGCAATTTTCAAGGCAACTTCCAAGCATTTCGGCTCACAGGGCCGCTCTGACGACAAAAACTGACTTGATTTTTCCAGCATTTTTTTCAAGGTTTTTACTAGTTTTGCAGTTCAATTCTGCTTTTGTTGCAAGTTTTTATTCCACGAGGATTGACGCTGGATTCATTTTTGACAGTGGCGTGATTTTGTAATTTTCCTCGACCAATTACAATTGTTTACTACTCACAGTAACCATTGAAATTGTTCATTACAACTGTATATATGTAGATAAAAGATTACGTCAAATGGCTTATTTTCGTCTCCGCCAAAGTGGGCAAACGCGGGGTAAAGGCCGGCTTTCGCGTTATGTTGAAGTATTTTCAAATAAAAAAGTATTTTCCTTATTATATAAAACGAATAGATTCCATGTACCCGTGCGTCTGTTCAGTAATAGATCACAGATGACGTCAAAATGTGGTAAGAACAAAAAAGTTGCTTTGTCCTTTCAAGATACCAAGCCTTATGAGGATTGCTAGTACAACGGTATTTTTAGCCAGTGGTAAATCTCACAAAGACCGTGCCATGTCAGGCTATATGGACTATCGCATTGGCTATTCGTGGAATCCTCTATCTCGCAGATTCGATTTATTTATCTTGTTTTAATCTTAGTTTTAAATTAATTTCTTGAAAACATGTAGAAAGAGTAAATAACAAATTGTTTTCTCTGGCTGTAAAGTCAAGGCAAATCGACAATTTCGGCATACATGGCCTCAAAAATGCTTTACCTCGTTTTTGGCGAAGCATCAACTTATTTGTCGGAGAACAACAGAGCGGTCAAAACCCTAACCCTAACCCCTAGCAGGCAATTGCTTTTGAGGTTTACGTTCATCACAATTAGCATCAATTAGCATTTTTGTATGTTATTATGTATGTTATTAAGTCGGAAGTGGTTGTCCCTGTTTTATAAATAAATTACGAGAACCAACAACAAACTCAACCCACCAGTGACGACGGGTCCTCGAATCGTACCAGGGCTACAGTGATGGGAAGCTAGTTCTCTCACCACTTTAGCATCCCGCTTTTTTTGGCAGTGACATCAAATCATTAGACAAGGTTATCAAAGCTATAAATACCTCTATATGGACAAATAATGGAAAATTTTACGTTTTCAACGAAAACAGTTTGTATCAAAATGATTTATTTCTGAAACTAAAGGTAATTGTACTTGGCTTGGCTCATATTGAGAACAAAGCTCTCAGGCATCAATAATGGCATGTAAACTAGCAGCTTACAAACGGAGTTTGAGCAATCTGGAATAATCACCTGTTTGCTACACTTGCGTATTTGGTTTGGTTAATGCAAACGTTTCCTCAAGAGTGTTAAAATAATCAACATCATTCTAATACTTACCACAATTTCCCCACCTTCCTCTGTAGTAAGTGTCCAACGAACACCACAGCTGGTTGTGATCAACTTTGGTACACGAATTGTATGTTACTCCTTTGTAAGTAAATGGTAAACTGCAACATTTGCCGTTTGTTGTCTTTGTCTTACATTCAGGTTCTGGGGAGGACAGCACAGATAAAAGGGCAACAAATTACAAATTTCCATACAAACGGCGTCATTAGTTATTGTCCAATCGCTTTAGAAATACTAAGTTTAAGATTGCTTGAACGAAGCCGGATAAGTTAAGCTAGAGGTGAATGGCGGAAAGTTTTGAGAAATAAGCCAATGTTTTACGTGGCTGGGCGAAAGATAAGGTTCAAAAATGTCTTGCCGAGGCATTGAACAGGCTCGAGAAGCCAGAAGAAGAAAGATAAAGTCGTTTCTTTTAGAAAATGATCTAGAAACAACATTTTTGAGCAGTCTCAGTTGGCAGTTGAGCGAGACTAAACCACGCACAAACTTGGTCTTGGTAAGACGAAAACTATTGCTTTATCTAAGATTTAACAAACCCAATAAACAAAATGTTTCTGAGATTAATTTATTTTAAAAATTCAACTTTTCCTGGTGTCAAAACCACTGTTGACACACTGATTGATGTCAGGAATGAAGCATCAAAACGTCACTTCTTAAAATCGGTGAAATAAACACATACACAAAGTCTTGCTTTCCGATGCGAATGTTCCTGTCCGTTTTAAGGCACAGCAGCGAATTAAGTATAGCTAACCACAGCTCAAGGCCGACAGTATCGCAGCTAAAATGTGTCTCCGACACTATATCAAACTGATTTGAGAATCACCAACCACAGAAGACAAGAATCTCCACTGTCATTTACGCTCCTTTCATTCAAAACTCGAATCAAATGGCCTCTAGGTTGACCGCAACCACAAGTTTTCCGAGGGTATTTTTTCAACTTCTGCAATTTTCAAGGCAACTTCCAAGCATTTCGGCTCACAGGGCCGCTCTGACCACAAAATCTGACTTGATTTTTCCAGCATTTTTTTCAAGGTTTTTACTAGTTTTGCAGTTCAATTCTGCTTTTGTTGCAAGTTTTTATTCCACGAGGATTGACGCTGGATTCATTTTTGACAGTGGCGTGATTTTGTAATTTTCCTCGACCAATTACAATTGTTTACTACTCACAGTAACCATTGAAATTGTTCATTACAACTGTATATATGTAGATAAAAGATTACGTCAAATGGCTTATTTTCGTCTCCGCCAAAGTGGGCAAACGCGGGGTAAAGGCCGGCTTTCGCGTTATGTTGAAGTATTTTCAAATAAAAAAAAGTATTTTCCTTATTATATAAAACGAATAGATTCCATGTACCCGTGCGTCTGTTCAGTAATAGATCACAGATGACGTCAAAATGTGGTAAGAACAAAAAAGTTGCTTTGTCCTTTCAAGATACCAAGCCTTATGAGGATTGCTAGTACAACGGTATTTTTAGCCAGTGGTAAATCTCACAAAGACCGTGCCATGTCAGGCTATATGGACTATCGCATTGGCTATTCGTGGAATCCTCTATCTCGCAGATTCGATTTATTTATCTTGTTTTAATCTTAGTTTTAAATTAATTTCTTGAAAACATGTAGAAAGAGTAAATAACAAATTGTTTTCTCTGGCTGTAAAGTCAAGGCAAATCGACAATTTCGGCATACATGGCCTCAAAAATGCTTTACCTCGTTTTTGGCGAAGCATCAACTTATTTGTCGGAGAACAACAGAGCGGTCAAAACCCTAACCCTAACCCCTAGCAGGCAATTGCTTTTGAGGTTTACGTTCATCACAATTAGCATCAATTAGCATTTTTGTATGTTATTATGTATGTTATTAAGTCGGAAGTGGTTGTCCCTGTTTTATAAATAAATTACGAGAACCAACAACAAACTCAACCCACCAGTGACGACGGGTCCTCGAATCGTACCAGGGCTACAGTGATGGGAAGCTAGTTCTCTCACCACTTTAGCATCCCGCTTTTTTTGGCAGTGACATCAAATCATTAGACAAGGTTATCAAAGCTATAAATACCTCTATATGGACAAATAATGGAAAATTTTACGTTTTCAACGAAAACAGTTTGTATCAAAATGATTTATTTCTGAAACTAAAGGTAATTGTACTTGGCTTGGCTCATATTGAGAACAAAGCTCTCAGGCATCAATAATGGCATGTAAACTAGCAGCTTACAAACGGAGTTTGAGCAATCTGGAATAATCACCTGTTTGCTACACTTGCGTATTTGGTTTGGTTAATGCAAACGTTTCCTCAAGAGTGTTAAAATAATCAACATCATTCTAATACTTACCACAATTTCCCCACCTTCCTCTGTAGTAAGTGTCCAACGAACACCACAGCTGGTTGTGATCAACTTTGGTACACGAATTGTATGTTACTCCTTTGTAAGTAAATGGTAAACTGCAACATTTGTCGTTTGTTGTCTTTGTCTTACATTCAGGTTCTGGGGAGGACAGCACAGATAAAAGGGCAACAAATTACAAATTTCCATACAAACGGCGTCATTAGTTATTGTCCAATCCCTTTAGAAATACTAAGTTTAAGATTGCTTGAACGAAGCCGGATAAGTTAAGCTAGAGGTGAATGGCGGAAAGTTTTGAGAAATAAGCCAATGTTTTACGTGGCTGGGCAAAAAATCAGGTTCAAAAATATCTTGCCGAGGCATTGAACAGGCTCGAGAAGCCAGAAGAAGAAAGATAAAGTCGTTTCTTTTAGAAAATGATCTAGAAACAACATTTTTGAGCAGTCTCAGTTGGCAGTTGAGCGAGACTAAACCACGCACAAACTTGGTCTTGGTAAGACGAAAACTATTGCTTTATCTAAGATTTAACAAACCCAATAAACAAAATGTTTCTGAGATTAATTTATTTTAAAAATTCAACTTTTCCTGGTGTCAAAACCACTGTTGACACACTGATTGATGTCAGGAATGAAGCATCAAAACGTCACTTCTTAAAATCGGTGAAATAAACACATACACAAAGTCTTGCTTTCCGATGCGAATGTTCCTGTCCGTTTTAAGGCACAGCAGCGAATTAAGTATAGCTAACCACAGCTCAAGGCCGACAGTATCGCAGCTAAAATGTGTCTCCGACACTATATCAAACTGATTTGAGAATCACCAACCACAGAAGACAAGAATCTCCACTGTCATTTACGCTCCTTTCATTCAAAACTCGAATCAAATGGCCTCTAGGTTGACCGCAACCACAAGTTTTCCGAGGGTATTTTTTCAACTTCTGCAATTTTCAAGGCAACTTCCAAGCATTTCGGCTCACAGGGCTGCTCTGACGACAAAAACTGACTTGATTTTTCCAGCATTTTTTTCAAGGTTTTTAATTGTTTTGCAGTTCAATTCTGCTTTTGTTGCAAGTTTTTATTCCACGAGGATTGACGCTGGATTCATTTTTGACAGTGGCGTGATTTTGTAATTTTCCTCGACCAATTACAATTGTTTACTACTCACAGTAACCATTGAAATTGTTCATTACAACTGTATATATGTAGATAAAAGATTACGTCAAATGGCTTATTTTCGTCTCCGCCAAAGTGGGCAAACGCGGGGCAAAGGCCGGCTTTCGCGTTATGTTGAAGTATTTTCAAATAAAAAAATATATTTTCCTTATTATATAAAACGAATAGATTCCATGTACCAGTGCGTCTGTTCAGTAATAGATCACAGATGACGTCAAAATGTGGTAAGAACAAAAAAGTTGCTTTGTCCTTTCAAGTTACCAAGCCTTATGAGGATTGCTAGTACAACGGTATTTTTAGCCAGTGGTAAATCTCACAAAGACCGTGCCATGTCAGGCTATATGGACTATCGCATTGGCTATTCGTGGAATCCTCTATCTCGCAGATTCGATTTATTTATCTTGATTTAATCTTAGTTTTAAATTAATTTCTTGAAAACATGTAGAAAGAGTAAATAACAAATTGTTTTCTCTGGCTGTAAAGTCAAGGCAAATCGACAATTTCGGCATACATGGCCTCAAAAATGCTTTACCTCGTGTTTGGCGAAGCATCAACTTATTTGTCGGAGAACAACAGAGCGGTCAAAACCCTAACCCTAACCCCTAGCAGGCAATTGCTTTTGAGGTTTACGTTCATCACAATTAGCATCAATTAGCATTTTTGTATGTTATTATGTATGTTATTAAGTCGGAAGTGGTTGTCCCTGTTTTATAAATAAATAACGAGAACCAACAACAAACTCAACCCACCGGTGACGACGGGTCCTCGAATCGTACCAGGGCTACAGTGATGGGAAGCTAGTTCTCTCACCACTTTAGCATCCCGCTTTTTTTGGCAGTGACATCAAATCATTAGACAAGGTTATCAAAGCTATAAATACCTCTATATGGACAAATAATGGAAAATTTTAAGTTTTCAACGAAAACAGTTTGTATCAAAATGATTTATTTCTGAAACTAAAAGTAATTGTACTTGGCTTGGCTCATATTGAGAACAAAGCTCTCAGGCATCAATAATGGCATGTAAACTAGCAGCTTACAAACGGAGTTTGAGCAATCTGGAATAATCACCTGTTTGCTACACTTGCGTATTTGGTTTGGTTAATGCAAACGTTTCCTCAAGAGTGTTAAAATAATCAACATCATTCTAATACTTACCACAATTTCCCCACCTTCCTCTGTAGTAAGTGTCCAACGAACACCACAGCTGGTTGTGATCAACTTTGGTACACGAATTGTATCTTACTCCTTTGTAAGTAAATGGTAAACTGCAACATTTGTCGTTTGTTGTCTTTGTCTTACATTCAGGTTCTGGGGAGGACAGCACAGATAAAAGGGCAACAAATTACAAATTTCCATACAAACGGCGTCATTAGTTATTGTCCAATCCCTTTAGAAATACTAAGTTTAAGATTGCTTGAACGAAGCCGGATAAGTTAAGCTAGAGGTGAATGGCGGAAAGTTTTGAGAAATAAGCCAATGTTTTACGTGGCTGGGCAAAAGATAAGGTTCAAAAATGTCTTGCCGAGGCATTGAACAGGCTCGAGAAGCCAGAAGAAGAAAGATAAAGTCGTTTCTTTTAGAAAATGATCTAGAAACAACATTTTTGAGCAGTCTCAGTTGGCAGTTGAGCGAGACTAAACCACGCACAAACTTGGTCTTGGTAAGACGAAAACTATTGCTTTATCTAAGATTTAACAAACCCAATAAACAAAATGTTTCTGAGATTAATTTATTTTAAAAATTCAACTTTTCCTGGTGTCAAAACCACTGTTGATGTCAGGAATGAAGCATCAAAACGTCACTTCTTAAAATCGGTGAAATAAACACATACACAAAGTCTTGCTTTCCGATGCGAATGTTCCTGTCCGTTTTAAGGCACAGCAGCGAATTAAGTATAGCTAACCACAGCTCAAGGCCGACAGTATCGCAGCTAAAATGTGTCTCCGACACCACAGGGCTCGAAATTAACATTTTTAGTAAGGCGCCAATTGGCGACTGATCCAAAAATTTTGGTCGCCAGATCTTAACTTTTAGTCGCCATTTTTTTTCACTGATATTTTTTTCTTCATTTTTCTGATGATCATGTACACATGCAATCTTCTTCATAGTCCTAAGTTTAGGTACACGTAAGCTTCTAAGACTGAGATACTAAAACTTAAAAGGAAGCCAGGGCTCGTAAAACATATCATTACGCATTACGAGGTAAATAATCAATGTGAAAGCAGCTTTAGTCACGTTTCCTGTGCTTCCTCCGCTTTTGTTAAGTTTCCATGTAACATCGAGTCTATAGCTTACATAAATAGACGAACCTGAACATAAACAATCACCAGT
>NC_090886.1:54953840-54956340 GCF_036669925.1 Montipora capricornis
GACAAGGTTATCAAAGCTATAAATACCTCTATATGGACAAATAATGGAAAATTTTACGTTTCCAACGAAAACAGTTTGTATCAAAATGATTTATTTCTGAAACTAAAGGTAATTGTACTTGGCTTGGCTCATATTGAGAACAAAGCTCTCAGGCATCAATAATGGCATGTAAACTAGCAGCTTACAAACGGAGTTTGAGCAATCTGGAATAATCACCTGTTTGCTACACTTGCGTATTTGGTTTGGTTAATGCAAACGTTTCCTCAAGAGTGTTAAAATAATCAACATCATTCTAATACTTACCGGCACAATTTCCCCACCTTCCTCTGTAGTAAGTGTCCAACGAACACCACAGCTGGTTGTGATCAACTTTGGTACACGAATTGTATGTTACTCCTTTGTAAGTAAATGGTAAACTGCAACATTTGCCGTTTGTTGTCTTTGTCTTACATTCAGGTTCTGGGGAGGACGTTTCTAATGCACAGATAAAGGGCAACAAATTACAAATTTCCATACAAACGGCGTCATTAGTTATTGCCCAATCCCTTGAGAAATACTAAGTTTAAGATTGCTTGAACGAAGACGGATAAGTTAAGCTAGATGTGAATGGCTGAAAGTTTTCAGAAATAAGCCAATTTTTACGTCGCTGGGCAGAAGATAAAGGTTCAAAAATGTCTTGCCGAGGCATTAAACAGGCTCGAGAAGCCAGAAGAAGAAAGATAAAGTCGTTTCTTTTAGGAAATGATCTAGAAACAAATTTTTGAGCAGTCTCAGTTGGCAGTTGAGCGAGACTAAACCACGCACAAACTTGGTCTTGGTAAGACGAAAACTATTGCTTTATCTAAGATTTAACAAACCCAATAAACAAAATGTTTCTTAGATTAATTTATTTAAAAAATTCAACTTTTCCCAGTGTCAAAACAACTGTTGACACACTGATTGATGTCAGGAATGAAACATCAAAACATCACTTCGTAAAATCGGTAAAATAAACACATACACAAAGCCTTGCTTTCCGATGCGAAATTCAATGTTCCTGTCCGTTTTAAGGCACAGCACCGAGTTAAGTATAGCTAACCACAGCTCAAGGCCGACAGTATCGCAGCTAAAATGTGTCTCCGACACTATATCAAACTGATTTGAGAATCACCAACCACAGAAGACAAGAATCTCCACTGTCATTTACGCTCCTTTCATTCAAAACTCGAATCAAATGGCCTCTAGGTTGACCGCAACCACAAGTTTTCCGAGGGTATTTTTTCAACTTCTGCAATTTTCAAGGCAACTTCCAAGCATTTCGGCTCACAGGGCTGCTCTGACGACAAAAACTGACTTGATTTTTCCAGCATTTTTTTCAAGGTTTTTAAATTTTGCAGTTCAATTCTGCTTTTGTTGTAAGTTTTTATTCCACGAGGATTGACGCTGGATTCATTTTTGACAGTGGCGTGATTTTGCAATTTTTCTCGACCAATTACAATTGTTTACTGCTCACAGTAACCATTGAAATTGTTCATTACAACTGTATATATGTAGATAAAAGATTACGTCAAATGGCTTATTTTCGTCTTCGCCATAGTGGGCAAACGCGGGGCAAAGGCTGGCTTTCGCGTTATGTGGAAGTATTTTCAAATAAAAAAAGTATTTTCCTTATTATATAAAACGAATAGATTCCATGTACCCGTGCGTCTGTTCAGTAATAGATCACAGATGACGTCAAAATGTGGTAAGAACAAAAAAGTTGCTTTGTCCTTTCAAGATACCAAGCCTTATATAGATTGCTAGTACAACGGTATTTTTAGCCAGTGGTAAATCTCACAAAGATCGTGCCATGTCAGGCTATATGGACTATTGCATTGGCTATTCGTGGAATCCTCTATCTCGCAGATTCGATTTATTTATCCTGTTTTAATCTTAGTTTTAAGTTAATTTCTTGAAAACATGTAGAAAGAGTAAATAACAAATTGTTTTCTCTGGCTGTAAAGTCAAGGCAAATCGACAATTTCGGCATACATGGCCTCAAAAATGCTTTACCTCGTTTTTGGCGAAGCATCAACTTATTTGTCGGAGAACAACAGAGCGGTCAAAACCCTAACCCTAACCCCTAGCAGGCAATTGCTTTTGAGGTTTACGTTCATCACAATTAGCAGCAATTAGCATTATTGTATGTTATTATGTATGTTATTAAGTCGGAAGTGGTTGTCCCTGTTTTATAAATAAATTACGAGAACCAACAACAAATTCAACCCACCGGTGACGACGGGTCCTCGAATCGTACCAGGGCTACAGTGATGGGAAGCTAGTTCTCTCACCTTTTTACCATCCCGCTTTTTTTGGCATGCAGTGACATCAAATCATTAGACAAGGTTATCAAAGCTATAAATACCTCTATATGGACAAATAATGGAAAATTTTAAGTTTTCAACGAAAACAGTTTTTATCAAAATGATTTATTTCTGAAACTAAAGGTAATTGTACTTGGCTTGGCTTGGCTCATATTGAG
>NC_090886.1:54971340-54978840 GCF_036669925.1 Montipora capricornis
AACCGTAAATTGAAAGCTAAAATTTTAAAATAGTTCTGCGACCTAAGTACTGAAACAAGCGCTTAGGCTTACATGTAATCAGAAAACGAGTGCTATATTCTTCAGACGATCTCATAAAAAGTGTAGTTAACCAAACCGTAAATTGAAAGGTAAAATTTTAAAAGAGTGCTTCGACTTAATCACTGAAACAAGCGCTTAGGCTTAATCAGTAAACGAGTGCTATATTCTTCAGACGATCTCATAAAAGTGTAGTCATCCAAACCGTAAATTGAACGCTAAAATTTTAAAAGAGTGCTTCGACCTAATCACTGAAACAAGCGCTTAGGCTTAATCAGTAAAGGAGTGCTATATTCTTCAGACGATCTCATAAAAAGTGTAGTTGTCCAAACCGTAAATTGAAAGCTAAAATTTTAAAAGAGTGCTTCGACCTAATCACTGAAACAAGCGCTTAGGCTTAATCAGTGAACGACTGCTTTATTCTTCAAACTATGTCGTATAAAGTGTAATTAACCGAACCGTAAAATGAGAGCGAAGAGTGCTAGGCCGTAAGTGATTAGCCATCCAGCCGCATACACTCATTCTTCTTGACTGGCGAGCCGTTCTATCGAAAATGTAACCGTAAGTGGCCATGCATTCTGTAGTTATTTTATCAATTGATTTGATCTGGTTTGATTTGAGAATTGTAAAGAATTTGAAAGTTTTCAAGGAATTTGGTATTTAGAATCGTAATGCGCGTGTGGGCATCTTACTATGAAACAAGCGCAATAAAAATAAATTATTTTTATTTTTATTGAAGCTTCTGCCATGCAATCGGGTTCGTAATTTAGTTCATCACAAGGGGGCCTTTTTCTCGGCATGGCCATCTGAATTCGGTTAAACATTGATGCAATTCACGAGGATAGTGCTTAAATTTTGCGTCTGGGGCAACGAAACCTTTCTTACTCCAGTTAACACTTTCACGGCAGCCCCAACAGTCACGAGTGACCAGAGCCTACTTTCTCTTTACAGTAATCACCATTTTAGCCAACACACAGGCCATGAGAATTGAAGCAAATAATCATCAAACATGAAATGTCTTGATGTTTATCCATATCTTAGTTCTTTGAACTAGTTATAAGTAAAGGCTTTTTAAAACAAATTGAGGTAAAAATTACCGGGTAAAATGCGCGACGTTTCGACCGAACTTCGGTCATTATCAAGCTTAAAAGTGAAGATAAAATTTTGCATACTCATAAATATAAAACTAAGAAGTAAAAGTATGTAAAGTATGAAAATGTACAAAAGGGGGTGTTAAAAACATGCTAGAATAAAAATGGATTAAAACACTTTCGCACGAATTGAGTCTGACTGTACATTCAGGTCTCAGTTCATTAATTAAAAACATTTCATAAATGAGTCAAACTTGCTCTTGCACTTTTTTAAGATGGTAAAATTCCTCGTAAGGTCATTGGGCACATAGGAATGTTCCACACGGAAATGCTTTCCAATGGAGGAAGACCCATTCTTGTGCTCGTCAACGCTTTGATGCAAATGCCGCCGTGTGTAACCAACATAACCTGCATCACACAGGTCACATTTAAACTGATAAACAAGGGATTGTTGGTTGACAATGGGAGGCTTGACTTCGCGCGGTTTCAGATGCTGTTTAATCTTGTGGCTAACAATGTGCCCAATGACCTTACGAGGAATTTTACCATCTTAAAAAAGTGCAAGAGCAAGTTTGACTCTCTCATTTATGAAATGTTTTTAATTAATGAACTGAGACCTGAATGTACAGTCAGACTCAATTCGTGCGAAAGTGTTTTAATCCATTTTTATTCTAGCATGTTTTTAACACCCCCTTTTGTACATTTTCATACTTTACATACTTTTACTTCTAGTTTTATATTTATGTGTACGCAAAAATTTTATCTTCGCTTTTAAGCTTGATAATGACCGAAGTTCGGTCGAAACGTCGCGCATTTTACCCGATAATTTTTACCTCAATTTCTTTGAACTAGTAGGAAAAGAAATACGAGAAAGGCAGTTAAGAAAATATGCATGTTAATATCATGGCTTATACGCTTTCCCTTTATTTGTCAATGATAACTAATTACTGTAAAGGTGTTTATTTTAGTAGTGAAAATGACGCATAGCAACAGACGTGTCGCTAATGGCCAGTCGGCATTCAACTTTGCTTCGCATAACTCGCAATTTTTTTTAGGACAGCAAGACATGAACTTTAAAGAAGATAAGAATTAATATGTTTTGCCTTGCAATTGTAGTGAACTCATTTTCTTTAAACTCTTCGAATCATACTTTAAAACGGTATTTAGAGACGTCAAGAAAAGCTTTCAAATTATTATTGAGAGTAATATTCGGAGAGGATGGGTCTGGGACAGTGGAGAACTTCAGGTCTCATTTAATTAAATTTGTATTGCGGCTAAATTAAACAAAAAGTAAACAGTAAATAAATATTCAGAAACTTGTTTGATTGTTTCTTGGCGGGTGAGTACCATATTTTAACCGAACTCCACATTTCCTTTTAATTAATGACGCACTGAACTCTGTTTGCAGACAGGATGACATCCCCATTACCGAAATGCTTTGACATTATTACCTCTGAAGATTATAGATTAGTCTTATTGGGAGGATTGCCTGCAAGTTTTTTAACTTCGTGATATATAAAAACTGACTTTAACTAAACACTGCTGTCCTTAATACATGACACAGGTATTCGCTAATACTCGAAACCTCAAGTCGCTTGTCACACCCTTGTGTGGCTTACTCTGATGGCGCGAACAAGATGTCGCGCCAACCAACTCTTGGTAAAACTGAACACTGAACACGGAGGTTCACAACGCAACAAAATAAAGACGTTATTACTGACTCTCAACCTGGGTATCTTCTTAGCAAGTGATTAAAATTTTGGCAAATCTCTCAACGTTCTCGTAAAAAAGGTTCTTATGAAAGAAAAAGAGAGTATTGGCTTTCACGAATGTGACCTCCACTGTACGGCGTATAGGGTTTAACCCCGGGAAAACTGATCTACTCACCTTAAATTGGTTACGGAGCTCCTTCAAGTTGAACGACCTGACAAGAATGAAAAACTCTTAAACAGGCGCTGGCTTTATCCACTTGTGAATCTGTACAATCCACCGCGAAAGTTTACGTCCGTTGCTTAGTTCTGAGTTTGGAGAGTGAGAGAATTCACCTTCCAAGGAGCGCTGTTTGTATTTTTGACTGTGGGGGTTGAATCATTAAGTGAACAGAGGTAGGTCTGGGATAGGAACATGCTAACAAAAAAGGTGTCAATAACAAACTTTTAATGTTCTGAGATTAAATGCTTAGAGATGTGCCCTGAACGACCAAAATAGAACTGAAGCTATTTTATTTTTTGACACTGTGTGCGTCCGTATACAACTGAGTATGGACTCATACTGAGTATGGTTTTGAGTCATTAATTTGCCACCTCAAAGACATTTTAATTTATTTTAGTTTGTTATTTCTTTTTAAGCAAAATGTTATATGCTTTTTGACTGGTTTTGCTGCCAACTGTCAATTAGACACAAGAGATGTTACTCACTGTAATTAAATGATCAAATGAAATAATCAAATGATCAAACGAATTACCGACAGTTCTGTCAGAAATGAAAAATTCAAGAAATACAAACTGCGAAGAAAGAACTCTAATGCTGCAAAGATAAAAATCATTCTTGTGCACTCAGTTTCAACCCATTTATGACACGTAACAAATGGATTTTTTATTAAAGGGAGCAGGGTTGGCGCAGTGGTGAGAGCGCTCGCCTTCCAACAATGTGTCCCGGCCTTCGATACCCGGACTCGGCGTCGTAAGTGGACTGAGTTTGTTGGTTCTCCGACTCTGCTCCGAGAACTTTTTCTCCAGGTAGTCCGGTTATCCCCTCTCTCCAAAATTTGGGAGCAACTACAGAATATCTCGCTCAAGTGGCTCGTGGGCTCGTCAGTTACGCTCAGTGATGAAACAACGAGAAAGGGATATATGGCTCAGCGGCTCGGCAGTGGTTTTAGTGCGTTAAGAACTTCTTAGATATATAAGAGAGTGGCTCGGCGGCTCCCCGGCTCGGCAGTGGTTTTAGTGCATTAAGAACTTGTTACAATGTAAACACTTTTAAGCGCCTCCTGAAAACGCATCTTTTCCGCGATTCATTCAGCTGCTACGAGAAACAGTAACTATGCGACTCATTCTTAATTATATATAGATTATCTTTTGTAAATAGGTTTTGTAAATAAGTTTAATGAGCCTTATATATTATAACAACTTGTAATTAAGGTATATTAAGTTTCTCTCGATATTGTAATTTTTCTTTGGATATTGTAATGCGCCTGTGAGCATCTCTCAATGTAACAGACGCACTATAAGTAATAAATTATTATTATTATTATTATTATTATTATTATTAGATATATCAGAGAGTGGCTCGGCGGCTCGCCGGCTCGGCAGTGGTTTTAGTGCCTTAGGAACTTGTTAGATATGTAAGAGAGTGGCTCGGCATTGGCTTTAGTGCCTTAAGAACTTGTTAGATATGTAAGAAAGTGCCGGCCCGCCGGCTCGGCAGTGGTTTAGTTGCCTTAAGAACTTCTTAGATATATAAGAGAGTGACCTCGTGGATTCATTAAAGAACGGGGTATATTCCATTTGTAGTACTTTTGTGTGGCCTCGTGAATTAATGGAGATAGATAAGTTAATGCAGTATAAGATTTATTTAGAACTAAACAAGTAATTGACAAGTGGAAGACTAGAGTGGTAACTATGATTAATTCAAGAAATGAACAAACATTGTGCCATTAAAATGTATTTCTTAATAACTAAAGTTCTCGTTCTTACGTCGGTGTACGAGTAATGATCCATAACGTTCAGGCAAGGTCCGCGTTTGTAATGTGTCCTGCATAACCCTAACCGTAAATTGAAAGCTAAAATTTTAAAAGAGTGCTTCGACCTAATCACTGAAACAAGCGCTTAGGCTTAATCAGTAAACGAGTGCTATATTCTTCAGACGATCTCATAAAAAGTGTAGTTATCCAAACCGTAAATTGAAAGCTAAAATTTTAAAAGAGTGCTTCGACCTAATCACTGAAACAAGCGCTTAGGCTTAATCAGTAAACGAGTGCTATATTCTTCAGACGATCTCATAAAAAGTGTAGTTGTCCAAACCGTAAATTGAAAGCTAAAATTTTAAAAGAGTGCTTCCACCTAATCACTGAAACAAGCGCTTAGGCTTAATCAGTGAACGACTGCTATATTCTTCAAACTATGTCGTATAAAGTGTAATTAACCGAACCGTAAAATGAGAGCGAAGAGTGCTTAGGCCGTAAGTGATTAGCCATCCAGCCGCATACACTCATTCTTCTTGACTGGCGAGCCGTCGAGCCGTTCTATCGAAAATGTAACCGTAAGTGGCCCTGCATTGTGTAGTTATGCCTTTATCAATTGATTTGATCTGGTTTGATTTGAGAATTGTAAAGAATTTGGAAGTTTTCAAGGAATTTGGTATTTAGAATTGTAATGCGCGTGTGAGCATCTTACTACGAAACACGCGCAATAGAAATAAGTTATTTTTATTTTTATTGAAGCTTCTGCCATGCAACCGGGTTCGTAATTTAGTTCATCACAAGGGGGCCTTTTTCTCGGCATGGCCATCTGAATTCGGTTAAACATTGATGCAATTCACGAGGATAGTGCTTAAATTTTGCGTCTGGGGCAACGAAACCTTTCTTACTCCAGTTAACACTTTCACGGCAGCCCCAACAGTCACGAGTGACCAGAGCCTACTTTCTCTTTACAGTAATCACCATTTTAGCCAACACACAGGCCATGAGAATTGAAGCAAATAATCATCAAACATGAAATGTCTTGATATTTATCCATATCTTAGTTCTTTGAACTAGTAGGAAAAGAAATACGAGAAAGGCAGTTAAGAGAATATGCATGTTGATGTCATGGCTTATACGCTTTCCCTTTATTTGTCAATGATAACTAATTACTGTAAAGGTGTTTATTTTAGTAGTGAAAATGACGCATAGCAACAGACGTGTCGCTAATGGCCAGTCGGCATTCAACTTTGCTTCGCATAACTCGCAATTTTTTTTAGGACAGCAAGACATGAACTTTAAAGAAGATAAGAATTAATATGTTTTGCCTTGCAATTGTAGTGAACTCATTTTCTTTAAACTCTTCGAATCATACTTTAAAACGGTATTTAGAGACGTCAAGAAAAGCTTTCAAATTATTATTGAGAGTAATATTCGGAGAGGATGGGTCTGGGACAGTGGAGAACTTCAGGTCTCATTTAATTAAATTTGTATTGCGGCTAAATTAAACAAAAAGTAAACAGTAAATAAATATTCAGAAACTTGTTTGCTTGTTTCTTGGCGGGTGAGTACCATATTTTAACCGAACTCCACATTTCCTTTTAATTAATGACGCACTGAACTCTGTTTGCAGACAGGATGACATCCCCATTACCGAAATGCTTTGACATTATTACCTCTGAAGATTATAGATTAGTCTTATTGGGAGGATTGCCTGCAAGTTTTTTAACTTCGTGATATATAAAAACTGACTTTAACTAAACACTGCTGTCCTTAATACATGACACCGGTATTCGCTAATACTCGAAACCTCAAGTCGCTTGTCACACCCTTGTGTGGCTTACTCTGATGGCGCGAACAAGATGTCGCGCCAACCAACTCTTGGTAAAACTGAACACTGAACACAGAGGTTCACAACGCAACAAAATAAAGACGTTCTTACTGACTCTCAACCTGGGTATCTTCTTAGCAAGTGATTAAAATTTTGGCAAATCTCTCAACGTTCTCATAGAAAAGGTTCTTATAAAAGAAAAAGAGAGTATTGGCTTTCACGAATGTGACCTCCACTGTACGGCGTATAGGGTTTAACCCCGGGAAAACTGATCTACTCACCTTAAATTGGTTACGGAGCTCCTTCAAGTTGAACGACCTGACAAGAATGAAAAACTCTTAAACAGGCGCTGGCTTTATCCACTTGTGAATCTGTACAATCCACCGCGAAAGTTTACGTCCGTTGCTTAGTTCTGAGTTTGGAGAGTGAGAGAATTCACCTTCCAAGGAGCGCTGTTTGTATTTTTGACTGTGGGGGTTGAATCATTAAGTGAACAGAGGTAGGTCTGGGATAGGAACATGCTAACAAAAAAGGTGTCAATAACAAACTTTTAATGTTCTGAGATTAAATGCTTAGAGATGTGCCCTGAACGACCAAAATAGAACTGAACCTATTTTATTTTTTGACACTGTGTGCGTCCGTATACAACTGAGTATGGACTCATACTAAGTATGGTTTTGAGTCATTAATTTGCCACCTCAAAGACATTTTAATTTAATTTAGTTTGTTATCCATTTTTAAGCAAAATGTTATATGCTTTTTGACTGGTTTTGCTGCCAACTGTCAATTAGACACAAGAGATGTTACTCACTGTAATTAAATGATCAAATGAAATAATC
>NC_090886.1:54983840-54993840 GCF_036669925.1 Montipora capricornis
TTGTTACCGATCATCCGGGGGGAGGGTGAATCCCGGACATTTACACAATGGAGTTAACAAATCTCCCTACCTTTGGGAATAACACTTGTCCACAAAAAGAAATCAGTGTCCCTTCTCCCGGAATAGATTAGACTAAGTATGATGAATGAAAGGTATTATTTGTTAAGTGCGAGTTTTGAAGATGAACTGAAGAAATGATCCTCGCACAATTTAAGCAACTGTCTCGTATATTCACCTGAAAAAATTCAGTTGACTTCAACGGGATTCAAAGCCATGACCTCTGCGATGCCTGAAAGAAATTATTAATTTGTGAAGTTGAAGTCACCTGAATTTTTTCAGGTGAATATACGAGACAATTGCCTAAATTGTCCACTAAATGGGAGGATTATTTCTTCAGTACATCACTAAGTATGATTCTAGTATTTTGGAGCAACAATGGTTTGCAGATAAAGCCGTCAAAACACAAAGTTCATAATATACAGGGACGTCCATATCATTTTCTGCTGAGAATTATTTTACTTTCTATAATAATAGTTCACTTACCTCTCTCTCAGTCTCTATTTTAACAAGAGCACGGCAGTTCACACGGCCAGTCTTCGTGAAGAAAATAGTCGTTCATTTTCAACTGAGATAGCGGCGGCAGTGTTACAATTCATGAGGCTCTTTTCCCGGGGATCCTGCTACGAAAGTGCAAGATCAATATAATCCCGCGCTATGCCTTCATAGCCGTATGTTCCCGTAGTCACCACCCGGGAATCGCCTTCTTGCTCAGATTTTCTACTCTTCCGGAAGCAGAGAGACAATTGGTTAAATCTTTCCGGATAATAGCGGAGCTCCGCGCGCGCCATAGTTAAGAAAATATGGTAACCCAATCTATATATTAAGAGCCATTCAAATCATTTCTGACTTTACATACAATATAATATCATAGCTAGCAGAGCCGCGTAATCAAATTCAGTATACCTAAGCTTGCTCAAAATCTCGATAGTGCACACTGATAGCGTCAGCAAATCGCTTCGCCAGAAATGTTTTTTTTTTTCGCGCGAGCGGCCATTGTTAGCGCGGAGAAAAATATTATATTTCGTCGGATTTGATGCACAATTCCACCGGCTATGTTATAAAACAATTGGTTCATGCTTTTAGCTGTGCACTATCGTGTTATGGAGCACGTGGGAAGTTTGGATAGCATTCAAGAAGCTAGAGTTGCTCTCGGGCAACTCTTATGCTTTTTTTTTCGTGCTCTCCAAACTTCTCGCGTTCTCCATAACTCGATAGTGCACGCTAAAGCATGAACCAATTGTTAAATAATAATAATAATAATAATAATAATAATAATAATAATAATAATAATAATAATAAACTTTATCAATGTCTCGTGCGTATTTAGCCAAACACATAGGCTCTACTGATAATTGGGGAGACTAAGAATGAAATCAAATCAAATCGGAACAACTCATGACAAATGTTTTGATGAGAGGGGAAAATCGGAGTACCCGGGGAAAAACTCTCGGAGCAGAGTAGAGAACCAACAAACCCAACCCACATAACCCCCAATTTTTTTCTTATCTGGGAATCGATCCCGTGCGGCCATATTGGTGGAAGGTGAGTGCTCTCACCAAGCACCAACACTGCTACCGTATCATTGAATTACGCTTTATTATTAGTCTAAAGCCGTGTTCACACCAAACGTTGGTTATGATTAACTGAAGTATTATTCAGGCTATCATAGTTCTTTCAATCCCATTGATTTACGGTTCTGTTCACATCTATGAAAATTCAAATACAATAGGCAGCGTAACCTCGCATTGACAGAAAAAAGTGGCGTCGCATCGCGTGGCTGCCACGATTATCATCACTATGCTTGAGGCGAAAAGAGAACCAAGGATAGCTTCCAAAAATAGAAGAAAAATCCAAATCTTCGCTCCACAAAACGAATAGAAGTCCCGTCTGCCCATACCATTCGCCATTCTGTTCAATTGCACACTGTAATTACTTCAAACAACCCCCTTGAGGTTGTTTAAAGTAGTTATAATTAACTTACAATCAGGAACTGTGATTAGTTGATGTGAACCCATTTCATATTTAATTCGATTAAAATTCAATCATAATCGAGGCCTAATGTGAACACGGCTTAAATACATGATAGGCTAGGTGCTTGTTGAGTTACCAAAACCCTGAATTTTCCAGGGTATTGAGTCGTAAACTCTTCAAAAATGAATTGGAGGAGAAATGACCAAAGCCCGAAGAGCTTATCGACTGGGACATGTGGACACGAATACAATCTGTTCGCAAAGGACGCGAGTGTATCATACCTGATATCTCACGGACATACCACTTTGGTGGAAAAGGCCTTAACGTGGGAGGGCTCATGCGAGCGGTGTACTTTGAGAAACACGCCATCAATGACCAAGCGCACGTCCAAATGGATGCGGAGAAAATGTACAATGACAACTACGAGAAGGAAATCCATCAACTCATCAGGTAAGGTTGTTTGTTTTAAAAAAATTCGTGAGCACGTCGTATTTTTAACACCTTTCGGACGAGGTTGAGTAAGGCATAACATAAGTAATTGCAGATGTACGTACTTAAAAGGACTATTTTATATTAGAAAAATACCACACAGTGCTTTTGACGCGCGCTGATTGGCTAGCTAGAAGTTGATTATTCACCTTCGAGCATCCATCGTGTGTCGCGCGAGACTCTTTCGATTCTTTTTCAGTTTATTGGCGAAAATAAAGCAGTTCTTGGCTCTATTTATTCAAACAATTATTCTCCTCCACCTTAGTGAATAATTGTTAAAGTGCTACTATGATAATGCTTAACATCTGACCTGACAAACGTTTGAGCGGCTTTGATTTTTATCCAAAGGCTTTTCACTTTGAGTGTAAGTTTTGGATTTTACGGTTCGCCATAACTCACGTTCAAAACTGACCGAATGGACCTCAAAGGGAAAGCGTAAAATGCAGCTTATTATATATGCAGAGCTCGAGTGTGGAAGTTTGAAAGTCTGAAACTCCCGTGCTGCATATTAATTCAGCCACGTACATTGCTTGAATTCTTAAACTAGTCCCCGTCCACACGTATCCTGATATTTTTGAATCCGCAATCCGTGTCCACACGTTATGTGATCACAGCGTATTCAAATTCACAAGGAAGGACTTCGTGCTTAAAAAAATACCATTTGAAAATAAAAAAAAGATCATTTATCCTTTGTAACACAATACCAGCAATCAAATCAGTGTCAAACTTGAAAGAAGCTTTACACAGAAAATGGCATTTAATACAAAATACACCTACAGCCCCATTTTTCAACGGCAAATTTTCAAAGAGTCACCACTCATATCCTTTAAAAGAAGAAAATCCCTTAGACATGCTTGTGAGAGAAAAGAACTGATTCAACAAAACTCTAAAAGGTTCTGTGCTTGTTTTCACACAGGACCCTAGGGAATCAGTATGGCCTATCACCTCTTGCGTTTCTTATCGTGACGTCATCGTATCAGAAAATATCCGGATTCGACCGTCCACACGTATTCGAAATGTTATCGGATTCAAAAGTTTCCACTCTGGAGAGCGGATTCAAAAGTTTCAGGATTTGCTTGTGAATTCGCCGGATGCGTGTGGACGATAGCCGTATCCGGAAAGAAAACGTTGCGGATTCAAAAATATCCGGATACGTGTGGAGTGGGCCTTACTGATTGTTTGGAAAAATTCACCCTTCTTTCTCGAGCAATCAGAATTAAAGCCAAAACGAATCAAGACTGGCTCACACGTTTCGCGACGGCTACACGTATTTAGTTGCAGTTTACATTGGCTGATGAATTGTCCCCATGTCTTGTTATTGATCAGAATTGGTTTTGGCTTAACGACACTAACGACACTCAATGGGTGCTTTCCATTCAACAAATTTTAAATCTCGGAAATTCTGTATTCAATGGAACGGTACATGCCGGCTGCACAGACGCGATCCAAGTCACCGCGCGTTTGATTCGCGCCAAATACAAACATAACAAACGTCAAAACCAAGAACGGTACAGAAGAGCGGTTCTGAGAACACCAAATTTGTCAAATGGAAAGGTAAAATTTCGGTCCGATCGATCCGATTGGTCAAAGTAGACCCCCTTCAAAGGTGGTCCAGAATATTCCGGTCGGACAAAACCGAAATGGTCCGTTCCATTTGATGTGTCAACCAAAGTTACCGGAATTTGGGGTTCAAAGGAAAGCAATATATTATCGAAAATGGCTCTCTGTGTCTTGAATTTTCTTTGGCGCTAATAATTTATCGCATTTATTACAGCAAAGCTGAAACTTTGGATCACCACAAAACACCGTGTCCGAACCCAGAAGACTTCGTTCCCGGCACACAAGGCAAAACATTTGTATTTTATATCAGAATGGAGAAAAGTCACGACTATGAGACTTGGCTGAATATAGCATCATGTCTGCACATGTGGGATTTGGATGCAAGAGGATTTCACAAAGGCATGTGGAGATTTTGGCTCAAGAAAAATCACATTCTCGACATTGGATGTCCATTTTCGGAATATTGTTCCTACAAACCGATAGACGTTTTACCAATTTATATTCCAAAAGGTCGAAAGCAATAGGATAATTCTAGAATAGCGTTAAATAATTGAGCTAATGCGTTGAAGCCGAGCCAATCAGACCAAGGAAGAACAGGTTAAAAGCATTTCGGAAACGCACCATAAGTGAGCGCGTGGCGGTCAAAATGTTCACTAATTTAGACCCAGTCTACAGGTCGCATTTTTGTCGTGTCGATTTAAATTTAAAAAAAGAATAAAAAATGCAAAATCAAAAGTGCAAGTAGTGGTATTCAAATCAAATTTCAAGTTTTGCGAGAAACGTGAAGAAACAAGGGCGAATTTGAATTTTCTCTGCTCGCTTCTACACCGCTCCTACTGATTCATTTAATACTTCTGCTAGTTTTAAGAACTTGAAGAAACTGAAATAGTGACGTTGAAGTTTCGAAATTCGAAGCGACGTTTTAGTTGACGTCGTAGTCGTGGATCTAAAGCTCCCTAATCTATGAGTAAGAAAGCTTTAAAAATTCGAAATATTACTAAGAATGTATGGGCTCATTAGCGCTTTTGCCACCCAAGAATTTCTCAGATTTTGATGGCTAATTATTTCGCTAGATATCAAAGCCAAAAAGGTCATAATTAGAGACGTCACGCAATCAATAATTTTATGCGTCAAGCTAAACTACTGCGGACGTTGTCAGCAAAAAAATGTAAACAGAAAAGTTTTTCGCCTGTTTTATTTATGGTAACGATACGTCCAGCCACTAGATCTGGAAATGCTTTTGTTTGCGTCAACCCATCATTTTATATTTGAAGAAGAGTTTTTGCTATTATACGACGCCCGTTTTACCAAAACCCCATTATTTTTTGAATATCCTTTTTCCCGACGAGGGTAGCAAAGCTATTTGTGCGTGACGCGTGACAAGGGCTGAAATCAATAAAGAACAGCGCGGTTCGTGAATGCACGTAAAGCGTCAGGAGCCCATCACCCGGAGCCTCTATACAGACTATATCCTTGAGTCAACCTTTATATCAATTTACATTAATTTGCACAATTTGCTTACATTGTTTTAGACATTTGTCTTGGTTTGACAATAACGTTATTCTGATTGGCCATTCTAAACAGTGCGTGCAAAACCGAAGAACTTGTGGCGTTCTAAAAATAGAAAGATACGGGCAAAGGTTGACTCATAGGACTTGTATGGGAAAGGCAAACTCCTACTCATGGGCTCCTGAAAGCGTGATTTGCCGACTGAGATATACGTGACGGTGACTCAATCCTTTCATTTCATGAAAAGCACAAAATTTCCCTGAGCCCCCAAAAGCTTTCTTCATCTTCGGCTGTAGAAATTAAATAACCATTCTTGAAACGCTTTTGACAGTTACGTCAAAGATCAAGTCACGTTTAATTTTGACGTTCTTGGCGCCAGACCCCCAAAACATTTCGACCCAGCGACGTTTGACTCTTGACTGAAGATTTTTCGTGGCTCGCTTCTTGTTTTTTAAAAAATGAAGAACAAAGTCGAAAGCTATTAGTGAACAATTCTCGTAAAAGCCAGGGGAAGTCTGTCGAGGTCGAGCGAAAAAGCGACGAGAGTTTATAAGGGCACGTGAAGATGGAGACGCTATCAAAGTTGTTTCTTTTTCCTTTTACCGAGCCTGGAGGATGACCAAATACCTCCAAAGCTATTAGCTAGTGATCAAATTGACCAACTTAATGTACATCCTCCGCCATTCGAAGCTTTTGAAGCCTCAAACTGACCTTGGCTACGGGACGTTTAAGTTATATCCGCACGTCTACAATCCTGGTCAAAACTGTTGGGGCAATTCCCGCTTTTCCCCTTCCCCCCCCCCCCCCCCCCCCTCTCCCATTTCGATGTGGATTTATCACGGTCTCCGAAATCAACATTAGTTCATCGATCTATCGAATGTTTTAACATTGCCTTGGGGGAAGGAGAAGGGAGAGGGGACGCAAAAAAGGCAGCAAAAGAAGAACACGCGTTGCTGATACAACGATGGAAGCATGTGCAGTAAATTCTGTACTTTTCTCCCAAATTTGACAAGTTTTCCAAAGTCTTTTGACTAGGATTGTAGATGCTTCGTTCTTTACGTTTTTTACGAGATCGAGTGTTGAACGATGGAAGCGTGTCCAGTTTTTCATACAGTTTACTGCTTTACCGTAGTATCTCTCCGAGCAGTTGGAACGTCTGCAAAGCAAGCACTACGCATAATAAGCACCAGCAGACCTCTGGCACTTTTTCGGTGACCTATCTTGCAGAAAAGCCTCAAAACTTTTTAACATACCAACTATGTGTGACAAGAGAGAGGCGATCGTCAAGAGATCAGTAATCACATCAGCTGAACCCTTCCGCCACATAACCCTACTACTGCATATACACGGAGAAGCCGTAAGTTTCAAGTTCAACGTTTAAGAACTTACAGTTCATTTTTGACAATTTTATTGTTAGCCATTGTCGTTAGCACACCTTTTTTAATTATTCCTTTTTTTAAGTACCTTTGCATATAAATACATACATATTTAACTTCAATATAGTACGCCTGTAAAGGTTATCGTACTTCATCCTAGTAGGGCTGTAACGATTATTTTTTATAAACTACCTACCTAAATGTTCGCTTCAGTTATCTCGCCAAAGTACTATTTTAAATTACGTGTCCTCTATTCGAACGCAAGAGGTTTGGATACACCAATTTTCTGAGTGACCACAGGTGCAGTCGAAACGTCGAAATCCAAGTCCTAAGAGACCGCATCAAACGCTTCTTTTTAAGAGTTAAACCCAACATAGTCTTCTTGACTTACTTGAAGTGTTTGGAAGAAAGCACAAAATTCATATGGGACTTGAGTATTCTGATCATGCAGGTCCTATTTCATTCCCCTCTATTAACTATGGTAAAATGAGGATCATCAATTTAACCTAGGTAAAAACGGATTTAACCAGAGAACGGATTTGACCGACAGCATGTACACCGTCCACATATACGGTATGCGTGACAATTTATTCTTGATTCTCCTAATTTTCACTAATATAGCTGACTATGAAAAAAGCACATGACGGGATAAAACTATATATGAATGATATAACTAGGCCAACCAATAAACATTCCAAAAGGCCAAGCTTCTTTCCTATGCAATAGCTTGAGATCCATTCACAAAAGTTCCAAATACCTTTTTATCCAGCCAATTCAGGCCGGCGAACAGAGAGACAAGAGAAACGACACGCTTCTACTTGTCATAAAATGTGAAACCTCTAACTCTTGCTTAACACTTTTTCTAATCGAGAGCTGTGGTTAACCGGCAAGAAATGTGCTAAAATACTATCTCATCGACCTAGAGCAAACAAGAAATTTCAATTTGACGGTTGCAATTTGCCACAAACGCGAGGCTTCAGATCACATCACTGGTCTCGTCAGCACTGGGGTGAGATGATTAGCTGCAGTGATCAAGGAATTGGGAACAATTTCAGCCAAAAAGCTTGGGAATCTTCCTTCCAGTTATGATAGAAAAAGTTCGCCAAGGGCTTCATCATTTTCGTTAAGTCCACTATTCCCGGTTTCGCTGCGATTCACTCTGTTTACACTACGTCAGTCCACGAAAAAACTTTGGTAGGAAAGTAGTAAGTTGAGAGTTGGTGATAAGGTACACCCACTGTGACTTCAATGCCCGTCCGTTCAACGAAAATACAAAGTACAGTCGCCTTGTATTTCACTCCAGGCTTCGTCAAATACTTCGACAACATCTGCGGAAAATATGGAATGAAGTTGGTTAAGTATTGGTGCAGGCGCAGTGGTGAGAGCACTCGCATCCCACCAATGTGGCCCGGGTTCGATTCCCAGACTCTGCATCATACGTGGCCGGCTGAGTTGTTGGTTCTCTACTCTGCACCGAGGGGTTTTTCTCCGGGTACTCCGGTTTTCCCCTCTCCTCAAAAACCAACATTTGACTGATTTGCGTTATTTGTTAATTTCAGTTTACAGTGTCCCCAATTAGTGCTCCAGTGCTAATTATTAGTGCTCCAGGTACTAGTGCAGTAACTGAAAGTTAAATTTCCAAAAATGCACTTAAGTTAAATTTCCAAAAATGTACTAGTATCTCTTAGTGGCCAACTCAATCTACTGAAAATAGCATCATTTTCACTTTGGAAACTCCAACAGAAACCAAACACACGGTTTACCTTTTATTTCATCACTTTCACCACAACAGAGAAACAGTCTGTGGTGGGGTCGCACAACAGAGCGGGGCTCCAAATTAAGTGCGCCCTTTTACCCTCCCATCCATGATATAGCACAGAAGACAGACCACAACACCGGGAACTACATGGCCTACTCTTTGCCACAAGTGTGTGGGTTCTTTTACGTCCCACAGGATTATGAACATTGAAGGGTTGCGAGACGGGGCCAATGCTTCATCCTGTAAAGAGATTTAGAGAAGGAAACTGTTAAAACTACATCTTGAGTTTATTTCCTTACTCACTTTTGCCCTCGACTTTTCAACCTTGTTTTAAGACAAAACGCACATGTATTTCCCACTCCAAAAACGGTGGAAAGACTGGTACTAGAAGAGAATTGTGGGATTGTTTCGATTAGAGGGTTAGTACATGTTGTAATTCATGTTCGATCACAGGAGCGTGTAAATCATGGCTGATGTACGGATTCCACGTGCTGTTTACAAAAGAAATACTAATTAGTAACGGTCTTCACCAGATTGATGAACGTTACGGAGCGGCTATGAAACAATGGACGATGACTCGTAAAAACTCGGAGAATCCGAGAGTACCTATGACCCTCCGATGACTACTTCGGAGAAGATACAAAGAGCTACGGGGGACCAGTTTGAAGACTTGCACCTCAACTGCAGACCTAGTTCATGAAGTCACAACAGTCACCTGAGTGCTAACAAGTAATAATGACAGAACTCTCGTCGCAGCTGATACTCCCCTGGGGCCCAGTTCCCACTGGTCAGTGCTATCCTATTGGCTAAATATGGGGATTTAAACTATTTTGAAGAAAAAACAACAGATACTCGCACGGTGAAACAGATTATTCGTCCATCCTTCAGACCTTTCAAAAAATCCACCAAATAACTGCTGTCAGCCTTGGATTCGTAGGTATCAAACCAACCAGACGACATGACTTCACCTGTTACTTCATTTAAGACTACCACGTTGAGACCTCGTAGTAACATTTCGGATTTTTCTGATCTCTGTAGGCAGAAAAAAGTCGAGGTCCATTTACACGCAAAAAACTAACTTGGCCAATATCCCGCGTTCTTTACCGAACCAGCTTGGTCAATAAACGATTAATTATAGGGCAAGAATCACTCCAAACTGTTAATTTTCCTTCCGTGAACAACCCGGATACATCGCGAGCGGACAAATCCCGAGCGGGCAACCCACTCGGGTAGCCAATCAGTGACGTCACCTATTGTTTTTATTGTGCCAACCAGA
>NC_090886.1:55001340-55013840 GCF_036669925.1 Montipora capricornis
CCATAAAGGAACAAGGATGGTTAAGGATGGAGAAGTTTGACACAGATTACAAACATCAAAACTGAAAAATTTAGGCTAAATTTTTCAAACTGTTTAACTGTGACGCAGCCCCCTTAATTCAGCTCATTTTTGGGGTCTTATGCATTATGCATAAGGACCCCTAAGTCAGAGGCAGATCTTGTCAGTATGTCACTTTGAGGACGAGAACACACGTGACAGTCCGGCTCGTAGACTGGGTACTAGTAATTGCGAGTCATTGTTTTCAAGTGTCAGCCATTGCTTCTAGCGTTCGTCGTTGGTATATAAATCTGCGGTCGTTTTCCCTGTTTTGGGAAAATTTTGAAGAGCTTGCCTTCGCAAATTAGTTGTAATTGTTCAAGGTAAGTTATTTCTGTTTCAAAATTGATCTGTCGTGCTGTTTCAGATTGGTTTCCTTTCTTTCATTTCGAAAATTAACTACACTTATACTTTTCCTTGGCTTGTTTGTTTTTTACTGGGTTGCCTATGGGCAAACCCAGTCGAGGTCTGCGTTTAGTTTGTTTGTTTTCTTTTTTTTCTTTTTTTTTTTCTTTTTTTTTTTTTTTTTTTTTCCGTGTCGGTAAAAGTCTTGCCTGTCACTCCCCTGGTAAGTGGTGTCTTTGTGTATAGAGCCTTCTGCGCGTATTTTCGTAGGATCGAGAGGGTAGTGGAACTGCGTAGATTTCTCCGGTGGACTCAGTAGAATCATTAACTTAGCCTGCAATGGCGTCGAAAGTCATGCAACGCGACTGGCGTTTTAGTGGATCCTTAAACAAAATATACCCTTATGGAGCTCAATAATGGAAAGTCAGTTGGATAAACTAGGCATGAATCTCAAAAGCGACGAGTACTGGATTTGGACAACAATCTATCGCCCGTCGAGACGAAATCAAAGTGAGCAGTATTTACCTGAAGTACATGGTAATTTGACACAATTGAGTTTCTTGTCTTCACGCACGCAATCAAATAGGAAGAGTTTTTCGCCTCTAAGAGCAAATATGTTGTTTGTTTCAATAAAATTTTCGCTGGAAAAGGATTCTGTGGTATTTTCTGCCTTTGTGAATTATAATATCATGTTGTGTATTGAATTTTCGAGCTTAAGGTTCAAATGTGATATGGGAGAAGTTTTTTAGTATTGCTCTGTAAGCAGGAAGGGTTCACTGGCCTGTTGGAAGCGTGCTTGAGTTTCAACAAAATGAGGCCCAAAATCAGTGAAAACTTGTGACGCAGATGAATAATAAAGTAGCTGCTATTTCCAAAATGATGGAATTACCTGGTGATAAATAACGTCGTACGCGTCTTGGAGAGTAAATTTTGACTTTGCATAAACAAGAGTTGGGCGATTGTGATCTTTGTTTTGACTTCGCCCATTTCATTGTCAAACTTTATAACACTTGACAGAAAAAGAAACTTACAAAAACCCGGTATCTTGCCATCATTTGACACAGATGCTTCACTGTTTGGCGAGTAAACATGCCGCGGTAACTTAATCACGGCGCCCGCTGAATTCCGGCCATGTCACTTTTGATTTTGCAATTTACTTGAACGTAGCAAAAATCTCCCAAAATGTTTGTCGCTGATGTAACTTTTTATATTCTATAGATCGTTTTCACGTGACGTCATCACCTTCCAAAATCTAAAACTAAAGATCCACCAAAGTTTTTATCCTCATCAGGCATAAGAGGCGGCATATCTATATCTGTTGACAATTTCACAGCTCAATAGCGTGCTTCGTTTGGAAACCAGAGCATTTTGAATTTCCGGATTATGTAGGTGCGTGACACAAAGCTACGATCAAGTTTGTTGAAAAAGATATACTTATCTCATGATTTTGAGCCCTTTTAGAAGTTAGAGCATTAGGAAAAGTGCTTATGTGAATGCTTGTTTTTTCAGTAGTGATAATCAGTCGCCTAGATAGCCAAAGTCAGTTCCAGATGTTTACACTATTTTCCGGCCGCCATATTGGTGTACCACTGAGGTACACCAATATGGCGTTTTCATACTGGGCTCTGTAAATTTCTGCGAAACATTTCGACGAATATCTGAAGTTTGGGGAAACGCAGAGGCCTAAAACTTGGACAAGTGTCTTGTTTCTTTATCTTCTATAAGATAACAATTTCTTAGCGTTTTGCACTGGATAGTTTTTGATTTATTTTTTTTATTGCGTGACAGTGAAAACGATCTATATTCAAGGTTCAAAATTAATGTTGTCTTCATGTCGTAAATATTTTATTCTCGATCGACCGTCCGGGAAACTTCCTTCTGCTCTTTCTGAAAACTGTGTATCAATATTTATTTGCTTTTTCATCAATGTTTGTTTTGCATAAAGCACGCTAACAGAATCTGTACCTTGCTGAGTTCGCATTTGTTAGTGTTAATAGTATTTTCGGTCAGATGTTTCTGTTTTTTATGAGGGGTTTATTGTTTTGGTCTCCCATCCCAACACTAACCCCGCGAAACAGGGCTTGACTTCAGTGAAGTTTAGTATTACAAAGTTTTCGGATGCTCATAGGGCACACTTGTGGTGAAAAGAAGTTGTGAGGGAACTTGAAAATTATCAACATGTCAGCCGAGAAGCCAATGTTTCTCGCTTCTCTTTTATTTGTTATTCTTCAGAGACTGGAATGCTGTATTTCAATACCACACAATTCAGTGCCTTCTGATTTTCTGTAGCAGGCAAGCCACATTTAGCGTATTAATGCCATTAGTTAACAAACAACAATTGTAATTCCGTTGAGAGTTTGAAAATACTTCTAGAAGTGAATTTCTAAGAGACATATATGGACCAATGTTTGATGTCATGAACAAACTTCCAGTAAATGACTCACTATATTGTAATGAATACACTTTATCAAATATTGAAACCCTGTCTGGAACATCAGTTAACAGCAAATAGTCATTTGTTCGCACAGAACATGTTATAGAACTGTATAGATTATTTCCAATAACCAAAATATTGTTCAAAGTAGAATTAGTCCACAAACTAATATCTTGTATTTGATGGTATATAATAGCAGTAAGTGACATTGCTACACATTGCTTACCAGCATTCACACCAAAGATTGCTTCATTTCCTTGACTAGAGTCAGTGGACACAGTGGTTGTTGGATCAATGATATCAAATATTGTAGGACCTGGATTTTCCTCCACATCATCACCTGTATTTTCAGGTATTGCTAATGCTGTGTGTACCATCAATGTTTATTACTGCTACTCCAGTAGATGCTGCTAGTAACACTGTTGGATTCTCAGGATTCATTGGAGCATGTCTATAGGTTTTTACTACAGTGTGGTAAATTGTTTTAATCAAATGGCTTTTCCCAGCACCACCACCTCTAGTTATAAACAAATAAACTGGTTCAACATTTTGTGACTTCAGGCTGTTGAGGTTTTCATTTTATTTCAGCCAGTTTAAAAAGTCAGAGGACAGACAACTTTTGGAGGCTTAAAAAAGTAAAATTTATTAAAAATTTTCCAGGAATTTCCATATCATTTGAATGTGAATGCTACATTATAATGCAAATACAATACACAAAGAATCTTACCCCCAGGAGATTTGAATTGGGTACAACACTGAGTTAGCCAATTTGGTCTATGTGTTCAAGTTAATAACTAACTGTGACAAAGAACTATAACAATTATACACTTAAGCTCTCTCCATTTACAAAATTTACATATGGTAGGTTGCCCATAAATAATTATTACAACATTAAAGGTAGTTTATACAAATTTTGTCATCTTATTTACAAGAACTTTGAAGAAAGTACAAGTTAATTTTTTGGAAGTCATTATACCTAAAAATTATGTGAAATGCTTAATTAAAATAGTAATTGTGACGTAACCAGGTGAAACATTTGTGACTGCCATCTGTAGTGTGAATACATTCAAGTTAACAACTATCTCAGGCAAAGGATGATTATTATATTCTTAACTTAAATGTACCGGTTGTAGTCAATGTATTGAACAGGATATCCATTCAGTTGCAATATTTAGACAGTCTGATAAATAAGCAAATACAGGTGTACATACCAGTAACTAAGGAAATCAGTATTAGGCAAAATAGTGTTAAAAAATTGCTTTTTAAAATAGGATTTTAGATATGCTGTTTTGAAGAGAAAGGGGAAGGTCATTTTCCAATAACAGATGAGCAGAATTGTTGTATATCTGTCATAGCATAAGGAAGGAAGGAAGGAAGGAATAAATGCTGCAAAGACACATCCTGAGTTGGTTATTATTTTTATATTGCCTAGAAACCCAAGATAATCATAAATAATTACTTGTGTACATTTAACAATAATTATCGTGACATTTCAATAGACCTAACGAAAGATAATGTGAGGTAATATAATCTTGTAGGGGAACAGCAGGTCTAAAACACAAGTCACATTCCACAGGTCACTCATTGCAGGTCATTGTTTTACCTTTTGGAAAGTAACCCTAACCCTCAATTTGGCTAACCCTAGGCCCAAGGTTGGTTTTTAGGCTGGCGTTAGCCAAATTGAGGGTTTTGGGTTACTTTCAAAAAGGTGAAACAATGATTTGCAACGAGTGACCGGTCAAATGTGACCTGTGTTTTAGACCCGCAGTAGGGGAATGTCATTGATGATTCTAATAACTTTTTAATTACCCCACAATGTGTGATGAATATAAATACAGCTTTTTGTTATGCACAATCTGTAATTGGAATAAACTTGCTCCTGATGTACTCAGCCTTGATGATGACAATGCTTTTAAAGTGAAACTACTCCACTAACCAGTCCCTACCAACCACCTGCGTTATGTCTTTTCAAGATTTTGCAAAATCTAGTATGAAGATACATGTAGATATGTAGCCATTTAGTGAATATGGGTAAATAAGCGAATAATAGATATTGAATAGACAATGTTCACTGAGATAATGCTTTATCTTAATTATGATGCAATACAATAATTATTGTCACAAATACATGTATAATGAAGATCATGATGCCAGGAAAGGTGATGTTCAATTCACTTAGTGACATACCCAAATATCTTAAGATTGAAACTTGTTCAAGGCATTGACCAGCAAGTACTTAAGTTGAATTTACTTTCTGATGAGGTTGGAAGATAAAATATTGAGTATTATTTAAATTTCAAGTTGACTTGTGGGCACAAAGCAAGTCCTAAATATTTGGCAGTTCAGAGTTAATGTGAATTAGAAGTTCATTTGTATAAATTATAGTGTTTTGGCATGCTGCATTGCAGAGGTTTCCCCTCCACATAATGTAACAGTAATTTCAACAAATTGCTATTTACAGGGTGTCAAGTGGATAAAAGGGTCACAAAATAAGAAAATATAAAAGTGGGAACAAAATAGCAGTATTTAAATGGACATGCATCATTATAGTCACCATTGCGAGGTTCAAAATAATTGTTTTGTCAACATGAAGCACAAGCTTGCAACATTTTTCTCCAGCCATGAGCACAAAAAATAGGAAAAATTCCCTGAAGAACAATCGAATTTTAAAGACACAAAAAAATAGGAAATAGCAATACCTCGCATGCACCTTCATCAACTATCTACTGTGCAGCTTCCGACAGTTCCCCTATTATCTAACCCCTGATTTCAATCCATGGCGTTATAGTAAAACCTCCACACAAGTTGCTAGTTGAAACCAGTAATTAAAATTTAGGAACTGGTGAAGAAGAGGACGTTAATAACGCTGGCATTTCTTATAAGGTTTTTTTCTGTTGACAAGATGGAAAGTAAAATACATTAATTTTTAACAGATCATTTAATAGGCTGTGCTTGCTTATGTTAGCTTGAAATTATATACAAAACGAGAGGAATAGCGAACTCATCTTACCTTAGCTGGCTTCAACTGACAGGGCCGTCTCGGCTGAACTCCCACCTCAATCGATCTATGACAACATTTACTCGGAAATCTGCCTAACTCAATATTGTGTATGAAGCCGCCGACAAAAATTCGATCACACAAGAGCGAAAGACTGTTAAGAAGTTTTACCACTGAAATACCGCTATTCCGAAAGAAAAAAGGTGTACACGATGCTGTGGCTAAAAAAAATTCCTATAGCAAAGTAATGGAACAAAACATCTTCGGCCGCCATTTTGTTTGTTATTTCGCTCGCTCACATGTCAAAAAAGCCTGGGCACAAGCAGATTATCAACCAATCAGAGAAAAGTCCCCCTTGCTTATGCAAATGTATCACTCCTGCGTAACCGGAAGTTCGATCTAATAAGCCAATCAGGATGGATAATCACAACACAGCTTAGAAAGCTGTAACTTCCTGTTCGCGAGGTTGTGCGCCGCCATTGCTGTAATGTCGCTTTTATACTTAAGTGTTTGAGCACCTTCCGCTGCATTTAGAAGCAAGAAACGGAAGAATTAAAGAACTGGCTTTCTTCGAAGGTGAAGCAAAATATTCTGAACAAGTACAGATTGGTGCAATTAATTGTGCACCGCCTTTCACTGATGCATCTGATGCACGATTTAGGGGAAAATCCAGGGCGCTTACTTTTTGTGAGGTATCACAAATCACAAAATCACTCCGCTGACCGAACTCACTCAGCTCACTCAGTCATCCATCATCACACTCCTCAGACCCCAAGGAGTTCATGTGGATGCCTTTGCCAGTTGTTAAGTTATCGAGTGACTGCATTTCGTTAAAGTTGAATTGTTTCTTGTGAATAGTTATTATAAAACGTTAAGTTATGTCATCAAATAGAGGAGGTCGCAAACGCGTTCTTGCTGAAAGTTTCGTTGACGAACTTCGCGCAGAGGCGAAGAAGTCGTTGAATGAAGAGAAAGTTGTGTTGGATGCTTTGAAGGCGTTGGTTGGTGCGCAGATTAGCCAGGAGGCAGTAAAGAATCTCCCGAGAAGGGGCATTGTCCATGTATTTGTCTGCAAATTACGAACCGAGTGTTTTGTCTTTCGTTGCGTTGTGCTTGACTGAGCTTTCTCTTTTTGCCCCTGTCCATTCGCTTTAAAAGCATTAATAGAGTGACTGGCCTTTCTGAAGATGAGGTAATGTTTTTAGTATCCTGTTTTTTAGTGCATTTATATGTTATATTCATGTATTGAAAGGCAAATGAATTCATTCATATGTTATGCAGCCGGTGAAATATTACAAAATGTCAGACAACTTGTATTAAACTCCTAATTTGTCGCCCGAAAATATCTTTTGTGTCATATCACTGAAATTGGGTTATTTTAATTCGATGAAAGGGTGAAGAATCCAGTTCGTCCACTTTAATATATAAACGCGCAATCGCCTGTGGCATATGTGTCCTCACGTTGGCTCTTTGTCTGCGATAGATGTCACGTCACGCTCTCGGTAGTCGTTTCAGGCCATTACGTTAGTTCTTCAGTGGAAATACTACTTTCTTCCAGGTAACAGAATGTATAATTATCAGTAGATGAAGATGTGGAAGCAAAAAAGTGGAAAACAAGCGAACAATTGTTTTTTTTTTTGCTTTGTTCGCACACAAGGGCGCTCGTACCATGCAGAAATATTTTTCTCTCCGTCGTAGCCTACACATCGCCAAAATTAGCACAACTTATCTTTTAAGCTGGTAAAATGAAAATTCGTTTGCGACCGAATACTGTTAGGTGGACTGACAGAAAACCGGAAAAAATTATCCCACGTTTTTTTCTTACATCTTAGTTTATTTGTTGTGTCTGTATGTCCGGTTGCGGGACAGGATTTTGGAAATACATGAAGAGCTAAACAATCGTTGGCCAGACTACAGACTACCACTCCACCTAAATGCCACGTTAAAGTAGTTGTCACCGCGGTCCCGCAGTTCTAGACAGAATTCATGCATTCAACAACTGCCTTATGGTCTGTGGTCACGAAATCGCCTTGTGTCACGCTCTGATCGTGATGAAGTGTTTGGGCCTGCCTAGCACTCCCAAGCTTAGGCCTAAGCACTCTTTTAGAATTTTAGTTTTCATTTTAGGGTTCGGTTAGGGTTAGGGTTAGGGTTAGGGTTAGAAGAACATAGCACTTGTTTACTGTTTAAGCCTAAGAGCTTTTTTCTCACTTTTGTAAGTGCTGTTATTTCTGCGCTGTACTGTAACTACTGAATACCCCCACTACTCTAAAAGGGTTCTTTAAAATTGTGGCTACCCGGCTACGGAGAGAAGCGAGAACCCAGGCGCTTAAAAAATCTTTACTGATTAGGCCTAAGCACTCATTTAGCTTGCACCGTTGGGTTAACTCCACTTTTTACACGATGGTGTGAAGAAAATAGCACTAATTTACTGATGAAATGAAGCCTAAGCGCTCGTTTCAGTGATTAAGCCTAAACACTCATTTGATATTTAGCTTTCATTTTACGTTTCGGTTAACAACACTTTTGTGTACCACGTTGGCAGTCCCTTTAATGTCCTCATTATTATTCAGCCAGTAACATTAAGGGTTGGACGGGTATTCTGTAATTGCTCCCACTCATTATAAATGGTTAGCATTGATTTTACAGTTATCTGCAGCTACTCTTTGCATGACTCCATGTGAAATAATTGTGCTTGTTTAGTGATTAAGCCTTGATACTTACTTTGCAGAATTTTGCATTTTTTGTGAACAATGTCATTAAGAGATAGGCAGCCAATGATTGAATGTGCATTCTGTGTTATTAAAAAATGAATCATTTTCTCAGTTTTTGTTTCGAGTACATGATGTGATGTCCTTGGTTTGGCCTGGTTTTCAGTAGCAACGCAAGCATAAGTATAAACATAATACGCAAACTCAGTAGTACTTTTTGTTAGAACAAAAGAAACAATATTAAAGTACAAGTTTAAGCGACCTTAGATTGCTGCTTGTGTTTATGCTTACATCGCTAATGAAAACCAGGCTAAAGGCACAGACAATTGTGACCCTGTATACCGTGTCTTGGCCATATGACTTACCAATAATTTGAATTAGTGTAGTCTCAATAGGCCAGTTTCGTATTCTAACGGTTGGACTGGATCTAGCATGAAATCGAGGCTAATGCAGGCAAATTAATTTGCATTTGAAAAGATTTGCCCGCATTAACCTCCATATCATGCTAGATCCAGTCCAGCTGTGAGAATTCGAAAATGCTCTATTCATAGTATTCTCAAACTCGTGAATAATAATAATAAACCAAAAACAAACGAAATCACTGCCGTGGAGGAAGTTTCGATTTGTGATCTTAATATAAACAAGCGTAAAAGTTTGCCAACTTTATTCCAAATTTGTCATAAAATATTGATGCCTTTGAGAAGCAATGTCAAAAACTCGAAAGAGTGTTTCATCTTCTATCCACACACCTTGAAATTCGATTAAAAAACTCTGCCTGCAGCCTCGTTTTTCAGCTCGTTGTTCCTGTAGTACATGTAGTACTTTCCACTAGAGACCATTCTTTTTTCTTCTTGTCTAGTATACTGATATCTGCCCTGTTTGCGCGGTCCTTAGGACAATTTTCAAGTTGCCATGATATTTTCAAGTTGCTTGGCTGAGGGTGACATTGCATGTACTATGGAGAAGAATAATCAGATTCATCGAATCCATATGGATTTTTCAAGGAGAGCATGATAGACAGGGCGAAGCATTTTGTCATGCCGAGTTTTGTATAGTGACTGAGCTGTATGTGAGCAGCCACAAAGTACGTCGGATACAGTCTCCTGTTTCTCAGAACAGAGTCGACAGGACATTTCTTCTATACATGTTCGTGTAACTTCTGGGATCTTTAGGTCTTGGTATTCAGGAGTTGTTGTCTGATACTTGTGTCGATTGACATTACAATGTCTGGAATGTACTTCCACTGTTTAAAGATGTCGTATCAGTTATTTGATATTTGAGAATCATTCCAATGTTGGGTCACAAATTTCCCTACCCAGGGCTGGTTTTGTCTATCTTCCATGTGTCTGTTGGTGTTCGCCTTGTTTATAATGCTCTTTACTTTCTGTGGTTCCTTATCGCTTCCACGCATTTCTTTGTCACCGTTTCTCAAGATTGCGGCACTATCATCAAACTCACACCCTACGCTCAGTTCTTCTGCGTACTTCTTGGCTTCTGTAAATATGGATCTTAAATGACCTTGTTCTTTTTTCAGGTGGGATGACTTTATGAGTTTGATATGCTGGTCTTTTGAGTTGTTGATGTAGTTGGCTATCTTTCACGTGGTATTCTTGCACAACGTTTCTAATTCGACTAATCCTCTCCCTCCTTGTTCTGGCTGTAAGTAGAGCATTGGTGGTGATTCATGCTTGTGCTTTCCTCTACAGTCATTGATAACTTTCCTTGTTAGTCTATGGAGTTCTTTGAGGTGATTGAGACACCAGGCGGTGGTGCACATATAGTACTGTAAGACAGGTACGGCATAAACATTAGTGGCCCAGACTTCCCGTGGTATTGACAGTGGTGAAGTCCAAACTGCCCAAAGTCGATTCTCGTACTCGTTGGAAGCTTCTTCAATAACTTTATCTTGTAGATGCTGAGTGTTCTGGTATACTTTCCTAGGAATTTCTAATGATCTTCGCTGGCTATAACTAGGATGGAGCAGTCGTTACTTCAGCGGTGTTTTCGTTGGGTTCTAGTTTCCTCGTTTCATATGTATTGCAGCGCACTTGTTGATTCCCCATTCTAAGCCAATGTCCGCAAACATCTTCTTCAGATTGCTTGTCACAGGTACTGCCCCAGATCGATGGTAAGTTTTTAAGGGCGTGGGTGATTTTTCTGTCTGGGGCGTGTGATAGTTTATATCCTTCCGTACTCCTAAGGTATATGCAATTGGGTTAATTAAGTGATAGAGTGAAAAGATGCACACAAAAAGAGTCTCCCTGTAGAATTTTCCTGTTGACTTTGATGAGGCCAATGGTTTCACACCAGTGTCTCACACCAGATGATGATGAGGATGATGATGATGAGGATGATGATGATGATGATGATTATTATTATTATTGTATTCAAATTTGTTGCACAGCTAATAAGAGCATGCTACGCACGCCTCCGTCTCGAATAAGGACTGAAAACTGGTGGTGCCGTATCACAGCCTCAATAAAAACAAAATGCATGACAACTGTGAATCGTGATGGCCTGAGCAACAGCTAAGTAGACAAAGCAAAGGCGCAAAAGTCTGTTGGATCTACCCAACAAATATATAATCTTGACAAAAATAATAAAACAAGACTGACTGTACGTCTGAAGTCTACATATTGTTCCTTTCCTTTTCAATACTTCGTCAAGCAGTAAGCTAATTTCCCGTTACCATATTAAAAAATTTAAAGATTTAAGATTACAAAAACAAAATCGGAATAAAAAGGCGCTACGAGAAATAATGTACTTATGACGCGGATTATCCTGGGCTCTGTAAGATTTTTTGTTCAGGAATGTCGTTGTTGGCACAAATTTTGCAAGATTTTAAGAGAACTACTCGCGTTGATTTTGAGGTATGGTTCGAATTGTTACGAAAATAGTACGTTTTTATTTGATTATACAGCAGAAGTAAGATCGCGTTGCTGAGGCTGAGGAAGAAGAGAGAGCGATGATCGCAGACTATTTTTTTTTTCGGATATTTGGCTTTGTTCCAATAAAATGGCATAAAATGAAGGCTTGAGTTTAATGAATCGTTGTCCGGTTGAGTGTTTACATGTTTAACGCTTATCCTCCATTTGCAATAAGGGATAGAGATCCTTGTGATGCATTGCTATACCTTTGATACCAATGTGATGCCTTGTGATGCCTTTCAGTGTGATACACTGGGATAGCTTGTGATGCATTGTAGAGCACTCGCCTCCCACCAATAATAATAATAATAATAATAATAATAATAATAATAATAATAATAATAATAATAACAATGATAGTGATAATAACAAGAATAATAAAAATAATAACAATAAATAATAATCTTTATTCAATCGATAAATTACATATTGAAAGGTACAAGTCATAAAAATTACAATTAAAGAAGTATCATATTCTTAAATTATAATTGAAGCATAGCCTATTTACAAAACGGTTTTTGAAAGGCTCAGTTTTAACTAAAGGTAACTGAAATGTCTTTCATTGAAGCGTTTGAAAGCCAGAGTTGACGAAAGTTGAAACTCTCGCTCTCGTTCGGCCAGGAGCTCTCATCCACTTTCGGCTACCGTATTTACTAGAATAAGCGCCGCCCTCGAATAAGCGCCGCACTTGTGGCGCGAAAAATTAAATAAGCGCCGTAGCACTTATTCAAGTAAATACGGTACTCTCATTGAGAGCTCTCATGGAATTTGAACCTGCTCAAATTTTTCATGAGAATTAGGGAGAGTTTTGCCTCTTTTGGCCCGCACGATAGTTTGAGAGAGAGTTTTGCGGGTCAGAAGTTACCTTTTTTTTTCCAGCGGGCTCAGATAAAAAGGGAAAAATAATATGGCGTCGGGTTGGAGGACCAAGGACAACGCCAAGCGACTGAATATACCGGCTGTCTGCTAGTCGCCATATTTTTTTGTTCTGGGCGTGAAACTCTCGAAAAACTCTCGTCAACTCTCGT